>NW_008751983.1:383598-411924 GCF_000715545.1 Opisthorchis viverrini | reverse complement strand
GCACAATGCCATGATCGGAAGAGAGAGGTGTATTCGAAAATGAATGACACTCTTTTACCGAGGCCTTCCAACGATAGGTCATGGCCAGATGATCCAAATGAGCAGTTAGTTTATGCCATGATCGGAGTCAAGAGGTGTATTCGAAAATGAATGACACTCTTTTACCGAGGCCTTCCAACGATAGGTCATGGCCAGATGATCCAAATGAGCCCACAGTTAGTTTATGGTTAGTGGCCTCCAAGTCAGCCGGTGTGAGGGCCTATGTTGAAGGTTTGTGCTGGCTATAAACAAATGATCTTCATTGCATAATTGAAGAAGTCATTCCCCATTGTCCACGCGGTAAGCGTCAATCCCAAATCGACTACCAAGACTGGCTTCCTCAGGACTTAGTCGGTCGACCTAACCATCCGTATAATCATCCGGAATCACAAAATGCACTACTAGCTGACAGAATTAGTCGTGACAAATCTCAATGGGAGCAGTCCTCAGCCTGGGAACTCTCGTCCGTCGGAGTGTACGCTGGCACAACAAAGTAACACCGTTTGTCACGTCAAGATGCATTTGTCTTGAATAAAATGAAATGGATGATGCACCTGCAACACCTTTTCGGTGCCTGGCTGACATACTACATGAAGGAAGCATGAGGGCCGAGATACTGTCAGGTCGTCCAAGTCTAGACGAGAGCATTCGGGATGCCGAGATCGGGTTCAAACCACGGGCCTTCCGGTCAGTAAGTTCGCGCATCTCGAACTAAGCCACCCAACTAAACAGCGCAAAGGAGATTACTAACTGGGATCCAATCTAACAAGGCGCACATAGCCCGAAGCTGCGCATAACTCCTATACCTCAGATACGACGAGCCACCGCCTTAGGATGACCAGACGCCCAAAGTAAAGCACGAGAAATGTGACCTCGTCTCAAACGGTCTCAGGTGTTGGAGCACTGGATAGGTGATTAACAGCTAGATGAATCAGAAAGACTTGTGTGGAGGGTCCAATGAAGAAAGAGCTGTGAGGGCGAATGATATCCCCCCCCGATTGCCCATGTCCGAGATTGAGGTATCTTAAGTTGAATTTCCGAGGCAGCGTGCCATACGGTATTCTCGAGAGACCGTTTTTGGAGCCGATGACTCAAAAGTTTTATCCATTTGGCTGCGGGAGGCCAGTCTGGTCCAAGGCAGCGGAGTGTAAGTTATGGATGATGACTCTTAATGCTACTGTTGATAGTAGATGCGTTTTAAGGCGCATCGGGATCGTTATAAGGTTTATTTGCTTTCCGGTCGTGCTGGATGATTCGTTAGCGATTGCGGCAAACAGTTGGGAGATCGGAATGCGCGATTTACTGCAGCCAACTTTTCTAACCCCTCATTCCTCCGGGGAACGCGACATCGCTGCCTCCATTAACATGGACATGCTAGTCACTTGAAGGAAACACCTCACAATAATGTGAACAAGAGATGGTTTTTCGGTGAAGCAGACGACACTTCACTCAAGGTCTGTGGTTCGAACCCGACCTCTGCCTCTCGAATTCCTTGGCTTGGGCAACCCAGCAGTATCCCAGACCTCGTGCTTCCTTCGGATGGTACCAAAAGGGTGTTACAGCTGAACCATCTCGCTGCACTATTTTAGGGGGTTCATCCAGCATTGCAAGATAAATTGGCTGGTTCATGCGTCACGCTCATCGATTTACCCACACCGAGAGGACCACTGTTTTCTGTGTCCACTTCGGAGTTGCGGAAACCTACAGGTGGACAGAATTTTAATAGAATAGATTTTTACGAAGAATTCAGGCGCTGTTGGTGCTTTTCACCTTCCTGGGTGAGGTCCACATGCCTCTTACTGTGCTTGGTTGGAGACAGCGAGCGGTAACTGACGTCAATGGCATGTATGTTTTCAGTGTCTGTCAAGGTTGTCTGACGCTTGTTGTAGGCTAGTTTACACCGTTGTATGGCAATGAAACACCAGCGCTCTCATTTAGTATGAATGTCACGATCATGACACATTGGATCTTAATGATACACAAATCATTTTGCGCTCCAGAAGAAGTCAGATATCACTCTAGCCTCCAGAAGACTTGCTTTTAAAGGACCTACTAGGAGTAATCGTGAATTGGTGCCTCTAGTTAGTAGGGAATAGTCTAGGATAGGCTTACTACTCCACAGCCGCCTGGCTACTCCAATTGCAAAACGCTCAAAGACCTCTGTACCCTAAGAGAACGCGAGGAATGCGGGCTTATTCAACAGGCCAATCTAAAACTAAAGAAACTGTCCTTCAAAATGGAAAGAACTAAGGTTGGCAACAGCTCAGCTGCGCTGTAATTGTTTGAGGGAGATACAGTGATCACGAGAATGATACAAGAATTAATCCTATTCACCAAAGTCTGCGAGGGCAGTAGAAAACCACTGGGAACTTTCGCTTACTACCGTAGAGGAAGGTCCTGGTAGTGTGAAAATATGGAGGGGCGAGGGTTCACTACAGAATCCCGATTCCCCAAAGGAGAACAGCCAAAAAAGAGAAATCTAAATCTTCCAAAACCGTTGCGATAAACACCACTGAACACCACGTTTTGGCAAGATGCTACCAGCGAAGTTGAGCCGACGTCTCTTACGAAATTCGCTCAACATAAGCCCCGCACAAAACAACGAATGTTAACTACGCAGCCCCAAGCTCGCAACTGAGACGGAGTACGTAATGTGTCGTGCAGTTCTTAAATATGCAAAATGAAGATCATGGGAACCTCACCCAAGGCATGAAGGTTTCGTGACACCCAATTTAGCAATGACCGTTTCCACTGTGTGTTACGACGTTGTGGCATGTACTCCGCGAGCTGTCAGTCAGAAAGTGTCTTGAGTGAAAAAAAATCGGCCTTATTTGGCAATATGCGGACAGAGGTACGCAGTACAAGCCCCAACTATCTTGAACCGATAAACCTACTTATCACATTAAACTCGCTAACGAAACGTTTCGTTAGTAACATGTTGTAACTAGTTGACGCCCGATATACTATCCCTCAGTGTTCTTAAGTGTACTCTACAGAAAACCCAATTGCACTGTTCCACGCAAAACACCAAATTTACCACTTGGATAATGCCAAGGCTTCCTCTTAGACTGGATCTGAGTTACCCCTCCAGGTCTCGACTGGTTACATTCATCGTTTTTCCAAGGGGCAGCTAAGTACATTGCTGCACCCATCAGGTACATGGTCCAACTGTCCCTCGAAACCACAAGTTTTCCGTGTGACTGTGAAGTCTGCATACAAAGAGGAACTTTTTAGAGGCTATCGAACAATCTGCCCAGATACGTCGTNTGTCCCTCGAAACTACAAGTTTTCCGTGTGACTGTGAAGTCTGCATACAAAGAGGAACTTTTTAGAGGCTATCGAACAATCTGCCCAAGATACGTCGTGTAGAAGATCAAGTAACGGATTTTCAAACAGTCCCTTTAGTTTCAAATACCTAAATCTCATCTGTTAGACGCAGCTTTCTAATCTGTCTGTTGTCACTGCAGTGCGTGTTAGTTCCAACCAGACTAACTTGAGGTCTTCGAACTTCTGTTCGTTCACACGGATGCCATGTCGAGAATTACATGGGGTTCTTGCCATCGCCAGCTACTGTACAGTACCACGTGGTATCGCAACTCCAAAGCTTTATCCTGGTGTTGTTGCTTCACCCACAACGTGTGAATGAGGTCAGAGGAATGTCAGCACCACAAAATTTAACTTTTTCGCTTTTTGGATGAAGTGACCAAGGCCGAAACGTTCGGGCTGACAAACAATTGTTTTTCGGTGTGACGTCCGTCAGACGTCCTGATACCATCCATATCGGTAACACCCGGCCCAATCCGATGGACGGCAGTCTTTTACATTTGAGAGTATTTTAGTAGTCTTGAAGGACCTGAAAACCCAGGCAGTGCAGTTGGTGAAGAATCTCTTTCTCCCGAAGTTCGATGGAGCTGTGGCCAGTCCACCGGGACATCGCAGTCGGTCAAGAGTCTGGACCTAAGAGCCGAAGTCCAAGGTGAGATCCCTTTAATTTTCGAGCGTTATATTGGGACGATATTGTATGGAACAGAGTGAAATCAGTACAAACGCATATACAGAGAAATCACAGAGCTGTCCGCAAGGCCATTCAAGACCGCGTGGTAGCACTAGGGGGCGGAACTACCAACTCTTTATTGATTGGCTCTTATTCTATCCAATTGGATTCACGGATTGATACACAGGATCGAGGCTTTTGTCCAAGTTTCCCGGGTCGGTTTTGTTCTTGTCGTTCAGCGGCTGTCGTTCGCCTGAAAGGCACAAGCGAAAAAAGGCTATAACACTACACTTCATGTTCTCAGCGCGGGGCAGTATGCTTGTCAGTGCGAGGATTAGGATAAATAAATGTTTAGTAGTGCTTTGAACTGGGTTCTAGTAGGAGCGTGAGAAACCGTCGGAGGAAGGCCATTCCACGCAGCTACTACACGAGATGGGAAAAGATTTTGTCTGATGAATGTGTGCGCTCTGAGCTTGAGAATCTTCTTACCATGTCCTCGCCGTCTGTTTGTTGGGTCAACGGTGAAAAACCTGTTGGAGGAGCGGCCCCTGACCCACAGTCGTCCCTATATGCCCTAATCCGGCTGGACTGATGCGCTGTTAATCCGAGCGGCCCATTTCAGGGTAGTTCCACGGACCTTCAGCTGTGTCCCAGCAATGATGGTTCCAAATGCTGCGGACTGTGAATCACCAACCATAAAGTCGATTAGGTCGTACGTTGATGCCGTTAATTCGTGTCAGGCATCCTGGAATTATTTGGATAGTTCAATTCATCACTCATTAGGTTGGCCTGGTAAGTCTGCGCAGTGAACTTCTCGCTTAGCAGGGGGAATTTTCGTAAATTGCCGGAGAAACAGACCTACCAACTATATCTTAAAATCTCCTGCGGCTGAGAACAGTAATCAAATCGTGTTTGCCCGCGCAAATTCTAAATTAAACAGCCATTCGCTACCTGTTTAGAAAAAGTTTTCCAGGGTTCCATCACGCGTCCCGGCAAAGCAGCTAGCAGGCCGGTGTATGTTTTCATGATAGTCAGCACAGCTGTTCTGGGCGCGCGGCAAGGTTTTATCCGCACCGGTGTGTTGAATCCGTGACAGTGCCACGGGAGAAATCAGTCAGCTTATGGGTTTTGCGAACAGACGGCATAATGGCTTGGCACATATTCAGCTGGACAAGATGGTCTTTTGGGCGCACGTAACACAATTTGTGGAGTAGTGGCTGGTACATCTGAATCACAGACACGTCATCAGACTGAGCACGGAGGCCCTGGTTCTGTTATTGTGAAATGAATAGCCCTGTCTGTGAACATCATAAGTAAGTCAGTTGGTGTTGTCATGATAGCTGGGATTGACTAGGGAAGCGTGACAAACTAAAACCACCATGGACAGAGGGTCTTCATGGGCTCTTTGATGGTGCAGCGTTTTCGTTACCAACTGCTGTCTGAAATAGCAGGCAGATAAGAGTATTTATAATTTCTAACTATCGCTGTAAGGCTATGTGCCAGATTTCAATAATGGTTGCTGACGTTCTGATGTGGATAGTAAGGAGTGACGGTGTGCAGTTGGTGCAAACCGACCTGGTTGCATATGAATAAGAGGAGCGTTCGTTAGCCAAATTTTGCGCGACTAAGTTCACAGCCGATTATGCAACCGTTCCCAAAGCTGGTTTCGAAGGGTTGACTTGTGAATAGAGTTTCCGATACTGCGACTGACGGGGACACCAATTCGTAGCTACATCGTGTTGCCGGGCTGTCAGTTGGCAGATGTATAAATATCACGGATCACGGATGGATACACAAGATCGTGGTTCCGGGCCAGATTTCCCGGGTCGGGTTTGTTCTCGCCGTTTGGTGGCTGATGTTCACCTGAAAGGCACAAGCGAAAAAAGGTACAGCGTTGCTCTTTAATTTTTCGGTGCGAAGAGGTAGCTTGCCAAAATAAGGACACAAGTAAAACGGCGTCCAAAAGTGCCTTGGACTTGTTAACAGATGCAACTTGAATAACAGACGGATGAAAGTTGTTCCCCATATCAACTACCCGAAATGAGAAAAACTGTTTCCGGATAAGAGTTTGCGCACTGAGCCCCAAAAACGTCTTACCATATCCTCGATGTATGCTGGTCAGGTAAACCGCGAAAAAATCTCTCGGCCAAACCTTGTTCAAGCAAGGCCTAAGTATTAAGTCTCCTTTGAAGCGAGATACTCCAGGGAAAATAGGCCAGGCACCGAGAGACGCGGTCCATAATCAACGGATTAAAGACAGGCAAACACTTTCATCGCAGCTTGTTGAACGCGCATGACAGACGTTACGTCTTTCTTGAGTCCCTCAGTAGAGGAATTGGTTGTCGTATTCAAGAAGCGATCTGACGCAGGCTCCACAGAGTGTCCGCAAGCCCATGCGAGTAATGCGGAGGGAGGTTCGCTTTTTTCATCCGTAGAACGGCGAATGCCTTATGTACCGACTGTTCATGGTGCAGTGAGGACATGCCTGAAGAGGATCAGATAACTAAATCCTTTTCGGTATCTTTCTTCGTAATGTCTTCTGGTTCATTCTGCCCACGTATGACAGAGGCGTTCGTTATATCCTCTCCGAAGGACATATGGGAATGCGCAAGTTCAAAGTCCGCTGCTTTGTAGCGCAAACATTCGTTTGCTAGGCACTGGCATTTAAACATGAGGGTATCGATTCATCCGCAAAAAGTAGTCATGGATTGAAAGAACATCTGGAATGTGTCTGTCCCATAAAAACGGTCTAGCCCAGACTGAAATTCCCTATGGATTAAGTGAGATTCGAGTTGGTGGAGCAGCGGGAAGCGGGGTACTCTGGAAGTCCAAAAATATGGCATTCATCGAGTCTGTCGTCCTTATTGATGTGGATAGTAAGGAGTGACGGTGTGCAGTTGGTGCAAACCGACCTGGTTGCATATGAATAAGAGGAGCGTTCGTTAGCCAAATTTTGCGCGACTAAGTTCACAGCCGATTATGCAACCGTTCCCAAAGCTGGTTTCGAAGGGTTGACTTGTGAATAGAGTTTCCGATACTGCGACTGACGGGGACACCAATTCGTAGCTACATCGTGTTGCCGGGCTGTCAGTTGGCAGATGTATAAATATCACGGATCACGGATGGATACACAAGATCGTGGTTCCGGGCCAGATTTCCCGGGTCGGGTTTGTTCTCGCCGTTTGGTGGCTGATGTTCACCTGAAAGGCACAAGCGAAAAAAGGTACAGCGTTGCTCTTTAATTTTTCGGTGCGAAGAGGTAGCTTGCCAAAATAAGGACACAAGTAAAACGGCGTCCAAAAGTGCCTTGGACTTGTTAACAGATGCAACTTGAATAACAGACGGATGAAAGTTGTTCCCCATATCAACTACCCGAAATGAGAAAAACTGTTTCCGGATAAGAGTTTGCGCACTGAGCCCCAAAAACGTCTTACCATATCCTCGATGTATGCTAGTCAGGTAAACCGCGAAAAAATCTCTCGGCCAAACCTTGTTCAAGCAAGGCCTAAGTATTAAGTCTCCTTTGAAGCGAGATACTCCAGGGAAAATAGGCCAGACACCTAGAGACGCGGTCCATAATCAACGAATTAAAGACAGGCAAACACTTTCACCGCAGCTTGTTGAACGCGCATGACAGACGTTACGTCTTTCTTGAGTCCCTCAGTAGAGGAATTGGTTGTCGTATTCAAGAAGCGATCTGACGCAGGCTCCACAGAGTGTCCGCAAGCCCATGCGAGTAATGCGGAGGGAGGTTCGCTTTTTTCATCCGTAGAACGGCGAATGCCTTATGTACCGACTGTTCATGGTGCAGTGAGGACATGCCTGAAGAGGATCAGATAACTAAATCCTTTTCGGTATCTTTCTTCGTAATGTCTTCTGGTTCATTCTGCCCACGTATGACAGAGGCGTTCGTTATATCCTCTCCGAAGGACATATGGGAATGCGCAAGTTCAAAGTCCGCTGCTTTGTAGCGCAAACATTCGTTTGCTAGGCACTGGCATTTAAACATGAGGGTATCGATTCATCCGCAAAAAGTAGTCATGGATTGAAAGAACATCTGGAATGTGTCTGTCCCATAAAAACGGTCTAGCCCAGACTGAAATTCCCTATGGATTAAGTGAGATTCGAGTTGGTGGAGCAGCGGGAAGCGGGGTACTCTGGAAGTCCAAAAATATGGCATTCATCGAGTCTGTCGTCCTTATCTTGGGTTAGGCTGTCCATAAATACAAGCATGTTGTTTGTGCGAAAAAGGGCTTCAGAGGATTCCATTTTGCGCTGGGGATATCAAGGCGTTAGTGGTGTGGCGATTTAATCTGGCTTGCTCCAGAAAGTGTCCCATCACCTTTCGCGGGGTGCTCTTGAACTTAATAGGCCTCTAGCTGCCGCCTGACAATCGGTTACCAGTTGTGCAGATTGGCTTGACAATCACTTCCTCTTGAACAGAGGGGAGATTGCAATCATCGAGCAACTGAAGATGCGCCAGGTGGAAACGATTTTACGACGGGACTTTTCTCCATGATCCTTGGATGGACCCCGTCTGTCCCCAGCGCGCTGTAGAGGATAGGTTGAGGAAATTGCTCCTCAGTGGAGACCACGTTTGTTAAGGCCAGTTCGCCGTTACACAATGACAAAATTTGATATGATGCATTCGCTGAGGCAGAATACAAGAATGCATATTGTTTTCTCCAGGTCTCAGACACCGCTATTGGGTCGGCTGTGAGTTCTCCATTTCTGTCTCTCAAGAAGAAGGCGGTTAGCTGCTTTCCATGGCGATGTCCCATGTACTTGAATAACATGTTTTTGTTTTCTAAGCGAGTTTTAATATCGTGTCTTGTTTTCGTATGTTCCATCGGCAGATTACTAATTGAGGTTGGTAACGAATTACACAGAAGCCAGCTCGTTTCCTGTGTCACCTGTGGTTGTTTTGGAAAAATAGCTCGGACCCCGTTTTCAGAAGACGCCGAATCCTTTTTGGAAACATGTTATCCATCCGGCTACGCGCTGGTTTTTTTGGACGAACATCGCGTCAACCTTCTGAAGTTCCCGAGCAATAGTTTTGCATAACTCGTCTGTTGAATCCCTAGAGGCCCGCATAGGAGGCCTTTGAAGCGTTAAAATCACCCACTGCATGTGATGTGTCTAGTGGTATCTGGAGGACAGCTGCTCAGGGGTTTGCATGAGGAACTGGTTATCTTCCGGAGGACTCGAGAGAACGGTAGACCACGCCTAGAGGAAGAGAATCGGTCCAGTGCAGTGGGCTTTGGACCCCCGGTGCAATACGAGTGTGAGAGTTGTCGGAGAGAAGAATAGGGATAGGCAGCGCCGCAAGCACATATAATGTGCCCCCGCGGGCTCTCCAGTGTATCGGATCAGTTCATAAAATTTAGTAGTCTTCTATCAAGATCTTCGCGTCAGAGAAATCTGGTGTGAGCCAGGCCTCTTTGAGTGAGATTAGGGACGGCTGTTGAAGGCAAGCTGACCACTCACTACCACGAAGTTTGTGAAGAAGATTAAGATAGTTGGTGAATAAGCTCTTCAATAAAATCTCTGCCGAGTCTGAGGAGTTGAGAAGTGCCAGTGTGGTTGAAATTTTCATAGCTGTAGGCCGGGTTTGATTCCAGGTCCCCAAAAAGGACTTCTGCAGCGTAGTTGTGTGCTTCCTGCCTTAGTTGTTCCGAGAACTGCCCATAGATTGCAGCAGAATTTTCGCCCCTGGAGTTTCTGGTTTACGCTGCGATTTTACTCCCCCTGGCTGAGAGTGTTGATGACTGCCTCGGGTACCTCATGCAACACCAACTTATGGACGCCTACGTTAGTTGTTGTTCAAGTATCGTCGTTGAACATGAACTCACGAGTAGACAAAAATGGGAGAAAAACAGTCCGACGCCGCTGATCCAGGGAACGAGGCAACATACCTCACAGGTCAACCACTGCACCCAGGGGATTTGGCTATCCCCAGTCGAGATACGTTTTTGGTCAACCAAATATCAAGGTTCCCTCGGTACACCGTGACCCCTGCTTGCTGAATTTTATCATCTGCCATTTGGATGTGGTTTAGGAGCCTCTGATGCGCAGATTTCCCGAAAATGCGTATTTTGTGACCAGTTTATACTGTGACCAAACCCAGCGGTGAAGTTGCACGAGTCTGTTGTCAATAAAATTCAGAAAGCTAATGTGGCGTCTGTTCCAAGGAAGTTAGCGTGATGCTGGCCGGACCAGAAGCTACTCCGGAGTATTAGGCTAATTTAGGAAGTTAAGTTCAAACCGCTATTCAGAGAAATAAGTAACGAGACTCACAAGACCAACTGGGACTCTGCGGGAAAAAAACCACCGCAATTTGAAAACCCACTAAGTGAACATGCGAAACCGAGCCTACATACTAGGCCTTGCTCGGACACTGGACACCACAGTAAAGCAGTCAAACTGGGAATCCACTAATGACCTGTGGTTTTCATCTGAAACCTATAGAAAACACAACGCACGCCTTGACCTGCTTAGCGAATTTCTGTACGGAAAAAATCCCTCCAGCGCGCTAGATCCAGAGTGTTAAGCTAAGTATTCTGAATGATCCCTCACCCAACTTGTCAAAATCTTTCCATCCGACGTTTCGTCAACATTTGTGCAAAGAGAAGCCTCCATCCGCCTGAAGCGAGACAACTGACAAAACAATCTGCCGGTCCGGTGGCCGCGTAGTTAGAGGCCCTCTGTCTTGTTGGTACCCTCGCAAGGTAATAAAAGGAATTCTGAAGCAGATCGTTTCCGAATCACCCCACCATCAATAAATTGACACCCCCGCGCAAACAATATCTGTGAGATGAACGTGCTGGTGTGCACGGGCAGCTTGACACTAGACAAAGACGGACAACCCATGCCCGATGCCACGCTTTTCAAGCCATAGAGGGATTTGATCAGCTTACTCAACCTCCCCTACCTCAATCATTCTCTCGATTCAAATCAAAGAAGACACAAAGAAAGATTTGCGCTGGGTCAGGTTTTTCCTTCCATGATGAACACTATTAGTGACGTTCAAACCCGAAACACTGCTTTGGGGCTGATCACTACTGGACATCGTCAAGGCTGCGCCAAGTGACCTACTGTTCACTGATCTACGTCAACGATGATGCGGAGGTGCTGACCAACCAGTGTCTATTTTCGTCGTCGACCAAAACTCTTCTAGTTCCTTTGACAGCGCCCTGAAATAAGTGTCACTGCCGCAAGGCGGTGATAAATGAACCGCCACCGTCCCCCAAATGATGGAGAGTGGGTCCACTATTCCTTTGAAAAAGACTCGGTAGTCTCCCTTCACATGCATGTTGTGAACGGTCCAAATGACCTCACTAAACCAGAAGTCGAACACATCCTTTTCACCTTATCTTCAAAAAGTTCCTGTACCAAATTATGTTCTCTTATCTTATTCATTCAGAATCCGGATATCCTACGAAGACCACATCAGACCACATCTTGAACACGTTTTCTAAGTTGTTTAGCAAGGACAAAAATGACGCCGAATTAATTCGTTTTTACCGAACAAGCAGCTCAAAGGTGGTTGCCCACATGAAAGCCGCTGATCACAAAAGCATCTAGAGGTAATCGAACCAGTTTTAGTTATCTGTCGATACTTTAGACTGTACCTCAAAAGTACGCCTAGTTTGGGCCTGATCAACACAATCGTCCTTGACAGAAGGACAAGACAAAAAGATAAGCGAGTCGCCGTCATAAAACTGTCACTTTATTTCTCTTGGACCCCATCGCAGGAAGTAGGAAGAATTGGGTCAGAGAGGGTGGCTTAAGACAAGCCAGTGGTTAAAATACGAAATACCCTAACCCAAATAACTCAGTCAGGCTATTCGAATAGAAACTGGCTTCATCAGCGCCTCTGATGTCTTTGGCCGCCATACCGGCAGGTGTGTTCATTAGAGCGAAGAGACGTTTACACGAAGCACAATAAAGCAGTTGAACAGCATCAAAACACGCGAACATTTAAGATCATCTTTAAGTCTTGAGTTATAAATCAATATCTGTCCAAATCTAGACTAGAGCCTCTCAGAATTGGGCACGGAACAGCGCTTGTCTAAGCGGGTTAACATCGGCATACGTACGACATGGTGCGGGCAACTTAGCCCGTATTGTTGGATGTATTCTCTGAGTAGAGTAGGCCTGTTTTAACGGAAGGTCTCCCAGTAATCTCACCGCTAATTCGCTGGTTCCAGACAATCCTAACTGTGCTGGAGACCTCAGTGACCAAAGATCTTGAAACTTTTCAGACTCTGGATCCAAAATGATCATGTATGGCAGATTCACAACAACGAAGTGCGGAGTTTAGTCTGTTGCAAGCATCATTTGAGACATTGGAATGCCTTTTTGACGCTGAAACTGATCAACATCTGTATTTGCACTTTTGGTATTTAAGAATAGTAACTTGACTTGGTCTAGCGGTTTTGAAGTGTCTTTGTTTATGCTGGCCGAGTCGAGTGTAAATTTTGTAGCCAAAGGGTCTTAGATTAACCCTATGGAGATGCCGCTATAAAGCGTATGGTCGCCGATATGGAAGAGGATGGCATGAAGAACGGTGGCTCTTAATGAACGAGGCATGGCGGACAGGTTTTTTCACAGTGGATTCCAGAGAACTTGTGAGTTTTCCAAGATCTGAATGCGCGCTTTTACTGGGAAACAATTTTTTCAAGTCGGATAGTTGATGCTGTTGCTGTGTTGTGTTGTCAACGTTGTGCTTACCAGCCTTTGAAATACTTTTGGGTACCTCACGTAAAGGTCTTGGCACACGCAGGTTTACTGCCCAGAGCTGAGAACTCAGGTAGCGGTACTGCATCCTCTCAAGTGAACGAAAGCTGTCGAACCACAGAGTTACATCCAACAAAGGAAAATACGGCAAAAGTCTTAATCCAGCTTCATTTCATGCATTCGTGGTTGACTCACATGCTGGCCAATCAGCGCTTGACTTTGTGCGGTCTCTGGCTAGCTCTTGCGCCATCCGTTTTGCGGTATGATGTCGCTTATTTAGATCGGCTCCGGTTCGACCCACCTTCGTAAAAAACTCAGCACATGATGCTCACCAGCGAACTGAAAATCGTATGCAGAGCGCTCACAAGCTGTTGGCGGCACTCAGTGACGCCAGGGGTCATCAGTATTTGGAGTGTGAAATTGTAGGCTTGTCCGCTGTTCTGGTGGCAACACCTGCAAATACAATTCGAACAAATGGTTGCAAAGAATGTGGCGCTAGGGTCGATGCCGATGACCGTAGACCCTATGTAGGGAATGAGTCTAAACGAACTTCCTAATACCCTCTGTCCGATGATTGAAAGTTTATGTAGAGCCCAGTTGCCTTGGTCACTACTCAAAGTAGTCAGCCAGTTCTTCCCGTTTCTTCGTCCCCTCCCCCCTGGCCCTACATTTTTGTTAGCTTTTCAAATTTTGCGGACAACGTTGCTCCAGCAATATTTCTGCCTTCTGCAAATCCTTTCATTTTCGTTTGATTTAGACGAGGTTAGTGAATGGCGAGGTATAGCCATATGAGGCGCGGTTGTAGCAACATGGGTAAGAAGGATAGGTTTGCCAGATATCACAGTAACCTGTGAAGTCCATTTATCCCCGACACAACAAACATTTCCGGGGCGTGTTGTATATTCTTTTTCTCAGGGAAGAAGAGATAATACCTCGCTTGGAACATTATACGGACCCCATTCATCCACCATTTAGATGGCGAAGAGTTAATGGGTTCCTAAGAATACGGTGCTATTCCTGGGGCCACATTTATCCGCAAGTGTCGTAAGTTCATTCCCTGAACCCGAGACAACTCAGTGGGTCATGCACAAAACTACCGACCAAAAGGTTCGTGGTCCCGATCCAACCTCAGCAACTTATCGACCCCTGTATAGGCTTGGCTGTTCCCCAGCAAATAATATTACGCCTCAGCGAGTGTTATTTTTTGTTGATCCTTGGATAATTAGATGCCCCAAGGGTATACTTGATTTCACGTCACAAATCTTGATGAAGGTTCCTCAGAAGAGCCGGTGGGTTTGGTCAACGAAGAGCACCGGACTCAAAATGAAATCGCCGACCTGTCTTCAAAGATCGGAAGATTGAAGGGTTAGAGGATCTCTGACGTAATTTTACGACCGGTCCCACTCTGCGGGCAAGCTACTTGCCTCCTCTTAGCGGCTGTAACCTTCTTCTCCTTCCATTTGGTTCACTTTGTTTTTGAGTCCGCACGCATCAAAGGCTTTGTTGCTTCGACCATACGGACTTTATTGAGGTGCACACTGGTTCGGACGGGTCGTCATTGAAGAATTCGAACGAAACCACGCTCAGTGGAGGTCGCTGGGGGTACCGGTGATATGTGCGTGCTCAGCGTTACAAGTAAATAAACAATAATGATAGTAACAAACATA
Organism: Opisthorchis viverrini; assembly: GCF_000715545.1. Classification (NCBI taxonomy): domain Eukaryota; kingdom Metazoa; phylum Platyhelminthes; class Trematoda; order Opisthorchiida; family Opisthorchiidae; genus Opisthorchis; species Opisthorchis viverrini. The sequence continues at coordinate 397,485 of NW_008751983.1, read as the reverse complement.
TTAACTAGTATTACTGATCAAAATGGACCTGTTACCTGTTAGACCGAGGGCATGATCACTCGCTCGCCGTAGGCTGAAGGAGACCGTCTAACGCTGCTCGAGAAATCAGGCTCGTTGGAAGTCAATCTTCATGCGCTCCCAATAAGTTGAGACAAAGGCTGACACTGGGATGCAAAGGAAAATGAATATGCGCTGTATAGGGAACGGGTCAGCCTGTACCATTCAAGTATACGTGAACTGACCTGGCATCCTACAGACTATCCGAAAGGCGCTTGGGGATGCATATCCGGAATTAATGTTGCAAGCAGATAAGCCCTGACACACTAAAACTTGCCACTCGAGTATCTGAAACGGCCCCGGAAACTGCGAAAGATTCCGCGCAGTGTTGAACCGTGGTTAAGGCCGGCTGACAGCAAGGCAAAAGGGCCTGATTAGATTCACTCCCAAATTTTAAAGGTGTGGTGACCGTGGTGAAACTAATTCATTATCTCTTTAAGCCTTCTGTCAAACTTGAGGTCTTGCCTAACTTTTGAAAACAGCAAGACCTATACCTGTATTGAGGAGCAATAGCAGATTAGTCATCCTGACAAATATTCCCCGCAAAGTTTTGACCGCACCCTCGAAAATACTGTTCCCCATCACTTTAGAAAAAACTTTTTCTCTTCAGATGATCACGGCTTCACGTTAAATTAGTTACCCGTCACAAGTTTGCTACTCTGCCTGGTTAGTGTTTGCAAAAAGGGATATCTGTTACCATTTTTCACTTTTCCGAGGTTCCTCATCGGCCTATGTTGAACAAACCATGTGCCCATGGAATTCACGGAAGCTTTTATGGATTACATTGCCATTAGTAGATCCTTCTTTCAAAGTCAAAGCGCACAAATACCTCTCTCAGCTGGCGCCACATTAATCGACTGTGTTAATGGATCAGCCTTGGGGCCGCTCTTGTTTCGCTGGCGTCGAGCGGGATTTATGTATGTGCGCTCGATTGTAAAAGGACACTGAAGTGAAGAAATGCGATAAGTCTCCATCAGTTAGTCCAAGGAGGCCACGACTGATAGTAGATAAGCCAAGAACAACAAGTGTTAGATTGTTGTCACTGTCAACAATGTGTCCAAACCATGAAAGTCCGTCCGGATAAGACGTCAACGTTTCACTTTGAAGAGTAGTCCACTAGGCCAGTAGACTGTATGGGTTGCTTGGTGTAAAGTACATTTCACGCTATCGGATGATACTCGGAATGAGCAGTGAATTTTTCTGTGAAGCCCCAGAATTCTACTGAATCAAAGTAAAATGGTTTATATGGGGGTATATGTCCGTCACACAAAACCCAGTTAGGCCAATCTAGCCGACCAACTATTTCGATAACTGATCCAAAATTTCGACTATCTAAAATAAATCCAGAAAGCCGTCAATTCGATGTCATCATGGTCACATCATAACTCGAAGGAGCGCCTTTACGAAAAACTAGGTTCATGTGTGCCACTGCGTTTGGATCATAAGTAGCCTCTCATTATTATGTTTTCTGTGTCAAAGACTTACCTCCCCAGTAGTTTTGGTTACAACGAATCGGTATTCTTCCCAGTGACGTACCTTCCGTACGGGCGAGACATTTGGGAAGATTTCGTTTATCCGTCAGTTCGATGGGAGAAGCGAATAGAATCAGATGACGGAAATGATTCAAAATTAAACTCAAAATGAAACGAGACATGTTTACTGCTTAAGAAGACTGGCTCACCTCGTACGGGAGCCATCTCTAAAAAATGGACTATCAGTGCGCGGATGTCCTACAGATTTGAAGTGGATGTCCTCACCGGAAAGTCGCTGAGAGATTCGACAATCAGCTGAAACACAGAGCGTTCAGGATTGCAAAACTGGTATCTTTACCATAAATGTTAAGGCCACTGTTTGCTCGGATTGATTCGCCGACCTACCATTCTTATGTTTCAAGGAACATAGGAACATCAGTAGCCTGTTCAGAAAACTGAGTGAATTACGATACGGACCGAACATCACAGGTTTTACATATTTGGCATGCTGAGGTGGCTGTCAGTCCCTGGTGAAGAGCCACAATTCAGTTCTGTCGTTCCTTCAGGAGCACAACTTTATTTTGATCACACTGCCGCGGGCACGCCTGACATGCAGGCTTTCCTCCAGGCCCTCGCAAGTCAGCAAGGAGCATGCTAATCCACCAGCTTCGGAGAAAAACAGCGGCTTACCAGCGTATATCTGACCTAAATCAACTACACTTTGGCGCAAACTAACACAGTACTGGCAACAGGCATGTCGATTAGGTATGACAATAGGCTGAAGGCTCTAAGCGAGAAGTGTCTAGAGAAGTCTGCTGGACCTCTCTGATGAGGTCAAATGGCCGTTGTCTAGTCCTGACTAATGCCAGGAAATCCGTACCAGCAAGCAACATGTACGACGTGGCACACAACTCCATCAAAGACCAAAAAGTGAGCAGCCCATTGAAAGATCGAGAGCTTAGGTCGACACCGAAAGCTAACGGAATGGAGGTGGCCCTTGCTATCAGAGGGAGTCAAGCTCTATACCAATCAACAGGATCAGTCAAAAGAAAACGACTGTCTGCAAAACGGCAGGTGAAAAAGACGGCTCATTAATCCGTACGAAAAAACGCTGACTGAAAAGATGGACCGAATACTTTGAGGAAGAGGTTGGCTGGATTCCTGCAATGCAGCTGCTGAAGACATCGGATGCGGGATAATGAAACGTACAATCTACTGGATCTCCAGGAGGTCTAATACCAGATATCCATACGGGAACCTGAAAAACTACCAGGACCAGAAGGTCTGCATCCATATGTCCGGAGGCCATTCACCCCTAATAATCATACAGCACGTCACTTGCGGGCTACGGACAAAAAGAAGGCATGCCCTGATTGGTCAGAATGTCAGCCAATCCGTGTCGTGCCTCTTTAGCTCGACGCTTCTCGCCCCCTCAAGGGAGTTATGGCACGACATTGTGGAATATTCTGTGGTTACCCTATACAGTTGTACTAGCTTTCCTTTGTCTTCATAACGGGCTATCTGAAGCCACAGTGCCTTAAAATACACAATAGTGGGCGGAGCAGGGAGCCAAGAGCCGATGCGGAGTCGCACGACGTGCAGCGTCACACCATACCTATTCAAGATATGCTGGGAACCTTGATGACTCGTTTGACGAAACTCATTGATGCGATATAAAGTGAAGATAAAGTGGCTGCAGAACTTGCCACATTGGTAGTCATCCATACGCTTACTCTGCGCGTGGCATTGGCCTGTTAGCTATTGCATCGAAGGTGTTCCCTAGTCTCATTCTTCGGAAGATGACTGAACAAAGGGACGGGTGGATCCGTAAAAACAAAGCTTGATCCCATTTTGCAAGAGCATGCATCGATCACCTTTTCACCCTCCGACAGATTCTGGAATCGCTGCTGCTGTTTCCAGCAGCCAACAGCGGTTTTCCTTGTTTCGAAAGCTGCGTTTGACCTTATGGACGTTATGGCAGTGCCCATGAAACAGCAGTGTTCCCGATAGATTCCCGACTCGCCCTAAGAGACCGTACGCCATCTCCCGTGGGCCTGTTAGATTCCATGGGAAACTCTTGCCTGAGTCCGTTACACCAAGTGGTGTCCCACAGTACTGCCATTTTCCTCCTTTCTCTTCAACATCTCCTATGATACGACTATTGAAGAGCCAATTCCAGCCTCTAATACACATGGGGTTGAAACGTTCCTCAAGGCATTTATTCATGGATATCGAGTTTTCAGACGACATGGTCCTTGGATCTGGTTCTATCATAATCCTGGCTCTATTAAATAATCTTAATTCTTCCTCACGGTTTGGCATGCGCTTCACACGTTAAAAAATATAGAGTGACGCTGCAAGACTGGGTGAGCTCGAACCCTAGCCTCATGCTTGCGGATGAGTCGATTGAGGCGGTAGACAAATTTGTCTACCTTGGCATCTGTATCACTCGGTTTTGCCAAAGATGATAATTCTATCCTGTTTGGGAAGGCCAGAGCAGCCTTCGTGAACCTGCATCTTTTTTGCGCATCTGCTCGTATCCGTCAAGGGTAGGGTTTACAGTATTGTAGTGCGCTTCATATTACTACACCGACCAGAAACTTGGCCGCTGCGTGCCGAGGACGTCAAAATCTCTTAGTGTCTTCAGTGCATTGCCCGAGCCTGGTGAAAATACCGGACCAGTAATACAGAAGTAGGCCAAATGGTCTGGGCGCGAAATAACTCGCTCACGATGGATAAACTGATCACACTTAATAGGTTGCGGTTGCTTAGTCACGTAGGCCTAAGTAGGTAGAGCGCGAATTTACTGACCGGAAGGTCCGTGGTTCGAACCCGACCTACGCCTCTCGACTTCTCCTGTCTAGGCTTGGGCAGCCTGGCAGTATTGCAGCCCTCGTGCAACCTTCGGGTGACATTCAACCAGTCACGTGCTCCGTATGCCAGTTGACCGGCCTCCTCGAAGGACTATTTTCGCACAACCACGCGAAGGGTGGAAAAAAACCGGGGGATGCCAAAGAATGATTTAGTAGCGAAGTATGAAAGCAATTAGCAACAAACTCAGCTGCGCTAGTCATTGCCGTCTCCTTTGATGGGAACCCCGAGACGGGTCACATCAGTCAAAGATTCTTAGACATGACCCAGTCACGCACTAAGTAATCTAATAATAGTCGTTCAGCTGCAACTCCGGTGCCTTGCCTAGCTGCCATGCCACCCGGAGGAAGCACGAGGGCTTGGATGCTGCCAGGTCGCCCAAGCATAGACAGAGGAAGTCGGGTGGCAGAGGTCGGGTTCGAACCACGAACCTTCCGGTCAGTAGATTCGCGCTCTAACCACTTGGGCCATCTCACCCTAATCAGTGCTGCGCATGCATCCAACCTATGACCTTCAGCGCTTAGCTTCCTATCTCGAACTTTTTAACGAAAAGCCCACTAAGAACCCTCTATCGACGCCGAAATTTTATCTGCTACCTGCCCGTACTTCCACAGATCATCGACGAACGAAACTGTGACACTAATTAGTTTACTGAATTCGAAGTAGCTCATTAGTTAAGGAGTGAAAATACTGACTCACAGGTCCGTGCTTCGTAGCGCACTTGTGCATCTCGATTGCTCTTGTCTAGGTTTGTGCAACATGACAGTATTTCAGCCCTCGTGCTTTTTTCGGGTGACATGACAGCTAGGCACCGAGAGGGTGTCGCAGCTGAACGATTATATTATTTAGTATAGCCACTTTACAGATATGCCGTTTTCACAGCCGAAGATGATGCTAGGGTACTGATCACAGAATAAAGTTTCTGTTTGTGGATATAACAGGAATTAGTCCAGCCACAGTAGTCTCCTTCTGGCGAGTCTTGGTATTCACCCATCATGGTACCCATAAACCCACGGAGATGCTGCATTGCAAACTCAAGTCACTCAGCATATCGTTATCAAAATTAACATCTTCTATTGGGGCCCTATCAGCAGTGGCGCAGACACGAAACCACATGATTAGGAGTGACTTCACTCAACCTGGAACTAATAGGACATCTTAAACGTGCAAGCCGAACTCTTCAAAGTCCTTGCTTAGCAGCATAACTGTAACCTAACAGATTCGAGTGGAATGGCTACATATTCACATGTAAACAGGACGATTCAGTGGTTAGGTGAAATGAGGAAGTCGACTGCCACATTGCTGCGCATTAAAATCCGGTACATTTCCATTTTGATTCACTAATTTCCTTCTGTTTCCGCTTTTGAACAGCCTTATACTATGACCACCGAAACTCAGCAACTAAATGAAACAGATATTGGGAAAGATGCGAATTTCCTTATTATGGAGTTAAACAAAGGTACGATCTCTGTACGGGCACCGGAATCCACGTTATTATAGGGTTACAATCTGTTAACTTGGGCGAGCAATGTAAAGCTATCGCACAGTTCCCGAATTTGCTTGAGAAATATCCTTTTCCCATCGTGGTCAATTCCATCTTTTTGAAGATCACACAAATTTTCTGTGATGGGTAGGTTCTTAACCACAATTATAATCGAGCAAACTTAGAACCAACTATCTTCGACTGTGCGTTCTCCGAGCTTGCAGAACTTGTCAAGCTCATTTGGAAAAGCTCACTGTTTGTGATGATATTGTGAGAAAACTTCGCCCTTTCACAGAGAGCAACGATCCTGTCACTCGCGCTCTGACGTTACGGTAAGTTCTAACATGCTTATGTTCTTATTTCCCCCAGTCTGTTCGGCACCCTCTGTCAAATTACCCGTGAGCATATTGGGGTGCATCATGCTATTCTCAAGCAAATTGAATCGCATTATATGGTGGAGGCAGACGCTGCTATTTGGTCTAGTCACCAGCTGGCTCCTATCTCCAGGTAAAATAGCGTGGTTCTGGTTTGTTACAATTTAAGTGCATTTGCTGTCAGTCTATGCCCCATCCTTTGCAAGTTGTTGGGCAGTCTGTCCACGGAAGTGGAAGTGAAGTTGAAGTTGTTGCGCCTAGGCAAGCATATGCATCACGATGTGCAAATTGCGGAACAGGTTTGTACAGGTTTTTTAATCCACATGTCTTTCTCTCGTAGATGCGTAGCTGCCTGGTCGAAATGCTCACAGTGTATGGTACAGTTGAATTTGTCACAAACATTCTGGACACATTAACCATTCTCGAATCGGCTGCTCCATTGCATACATCGGAACAGGTATTCGTCTCCTGAGGCATCCTGTATTTTCACTGTTTCTGGTTCAGTATGGTTGCCACATTCATTATGTAGGCATGTTGTCTGTAAGGTTGCCACATGGTATGGAATTATGACAGTTTCACAACTCACGGTATTATTCGATGGGCCGTCACGTTATTGTCCCCAATATGGTTTTGTGCGACTGCCGTGTCAAGCTAGTATAAAACAAACACAAATAAGATAAGCCGTAGCAAACAGAAATTCAAGTGTTATTGTTCAAAAAGTGTAAATTTCCAGACTATCACCTCAAAGGATGAACGACCAGAAGCCAGTGCGAAATAACTACAGAAGTCTTATGGGTTGTTGGCTCTTACTCTCCTTGGCTGACGTCAAGCGATGTTTTCATTGATATTCCAACATCCGAAGTACGTCGAGTTAATAGCTGATGTTCATTTCAGCTCACTACTGTATGACCTAGGTACACATATTCAGCAGGGTATAGAGGAACCCAAATAAGTCGGTTCGCTTAGTGTGATTCTGGTCATCCCGAGCAGTAAAATATTGCCGAGCCAAACGAAAAATTTCAGTGGAGCCGGATGCCAGATGAAAGACGTTTATGGACGGTTACCTCACGAATCTAATGCATTGTTCCACGGTGAAGGTGCCAGAAGGATTGGGGTATTTTGGATTTAGTGGATCAAGTATCACATGGTTGTTGCCGGTGGACTCAGATGGTCAAAGTCGGCATTCCTGTAGAAACACTCCAGCATCTCAAGTCCTTGCTTCCTTCACTTACCTAAATTATGATAATAGGCCGTTTAGCGAACTTCATATTTCATAACCAGTTGAGTGAGTGGAGTATCCTTATGTGGTGTACGAAGATGCCAGGTGTCTGACACGAACGGCGTGACAGCCTTTTCGTCGATTTTAATGCTTTTTATGACGGTCTAATGGACTCTGGATAGAATTATGGATCATGCTTAGCGCATCGGTACCGCCTGGTATCACTCACCTTGGCTTGACTTGGGCAAGTGTATTTTCCTGTGATGCATTTCTTCTCAAGTCTACTGATACGAAAACAAGGCTTCTGAATGAAACTGCCAGACGGATGGTATCTTCATTGAACACCTACGGAGGACGCTAACATTACCAATTAGCAATAAATCCACCGATTGTTGCCAAACTTTTCCGAAAACTAACAAGTTGCTTACTATGCATTTAAAGAACTATTGAATAAGCCTTCTAAGAGCATCTATGCGAAAGATGGCGTATGTATATGGCATATGTATATGGTATATTCCGCTTGGCAAAGCAGTGGATGATTTGTAGCCATTCTGTCCACTGAAATATTGTACACCATATTTTGGTTGTTTATTTCACTACCAAGTGGGTTATTTCAAATCTTTCCTGTTGTTTCCACACAACTCTACTTGGACGTAGTTTTTCAAACGACCTGGTGAATGAAGTAATATACTATCATTTTAACTTTCCGGTTCCATATGGACGCTGGTTCCCGACCCCCTTTTTGATAAACTGTACACGTTTCACTGTAAACGGCGTAAAAATAAACAATTTAAGTTGGACCGCTCCGATGTAATATTTCCTTAGTGCACGACTGATATATATTCCTGATTAAGCGCGGAGGTTGAGCTACTCTCATACCGATCAAGTCCAGACAAGAACACCTGAAAAGCCATTTGAACCAACAGCCTGTTAATCAGAAACTCAGACCTTCCATTCTGGAATTTAACGTCGCTCAAAACTGCACAGACTTCAGGAAGAGACAACGGTAAACGTAATGAGGTACTAGGCAAGATGATATGAACCGATGGCACCCAACACTGGCATGGCACTATGCCTTCGTTGAGTAGTTTTTCAGCGCACATTGTGTTCTCCTCGTACTTGAACGAACAACCCGCAATACAACTCTAAACTAAGATGCTCGGGTAAGCGTAAAGTTTGACTACTGATCAGCGCAACTTGCTAGGTCTTCATAATCTCGAAATCGTTGAGTCATAATGCAGCTGGTCCGGTGCGACCGACCTCCATTTAAAGTCGCTTATCCGACTCACTTAATCTACCTTCAGGCATTTCAGTTAGGAACTCTCACTGTTCTGTAACATCTATCCGTCCAAACTTCAATCCTTTGGACTGTCCTTTCGTATTGCATTTGGTAGAGATGTGACTACCTTTCCCATACCTGACTGAATCAATACTTCCAGGTGTTTAGTGCGTACAATATGAATGTCCATTCTATCTGTATTGGGGCGAGATGACTTATGTGGTTAGAGCGCTAACCGGAAGGTCCGTGGTCCGAACCTGTCCTTCGTATCTCGACTTCCCCTGTCTAGGTTTGGGCAACCGGGCAGTATCTCAGCCCTCGTGCTTCCTTCGGGTAGCATGGCAGCTAGGCACCGGAAGGGTGTTACAGCTGAGCGTTTTCTTCTGTCCGTATTCAAGAGGAAGTTCAGCCTCGATTCAGTAACGGTGCGATATATGACTAGAATCTACCTATGTCACTCTGCGCTTGCACTCTAGTCATGTTACATCTTATAGCTACTCGATAATGATTTCAAACGTTCACTGGAATGGCTAAACATGCGGAACATATTGGTCCATTATCATTTAAATCACTTGCTGTTCCCGAATCCATCATTTTCACCCAACCCGTTTTTGGCTTACAGTTAGATCTTTTACTCGGATATCTGTCAGACGAAAGGTCCATTGTCCGTCAGAAAGCACTACGGGACCTTGGAACTTTGGCGCGTAATGTGCCACATTACTGGGATCGGAAGCATGTGACCGTAAGTTTAACCTCACGTGTGTGCGAATCAACTATCAACCAACTAATCCATTGCCGTTACCGAAAATACCTATGTAGCAAGTGTGAAATCAGTCTTTACTCTCATTTGGAGACGATCTTTTGTGCGATCCCCCTGGTTATTGAGATTTGGACCAGTTTGTGATGATTTGGTGCATACATACGTAACCCCCCTAGACCGCAGTCTGGAAAAGGCGGGATTCTATGTTGCATGGAGTTAATAGTTATATTTGAACCTCTCAGTCTTTATTTTCTTATTTTTCGGTGTATAACGCGTGTTCCACGAAAACCGAGAACGAGTTCAGGTTCAGATGTAATATGTAAACTAAGGGTGCAAACTAAACTGAACCCATTTGAACTAGACGATGAAGGAACCAAACTGTAGCATGATATATTTAAGACGGAGCGTAAAATATCAACGGGAAGCACACATAAATATACACCGGGTGACCTTAGGGACATTGACGCACCAGTCACCACACGCGGACCTTTACTCTTGGGCAGACGTGAATTCGGACAACGGAGTCATCAGTCCTAAGTACTGGGTCTACAAGTAAAGAGTTAATAATGGGGTGGGGAGAGGGGGAAGAAAAAGAAAGAACGGAGGCGTCAGCAGTAGCCTGTTTTCGCTCACCCACCCTGAATTTTTACATTGCACACACACACATTACACAGTAGTTAACGTCGCTGACTTTCGTTTAGACGTCGGTGAACCAAATCTCTTCGTGGATGCCTTTAAGTTGACTGTCAGTTTTCTCTTGAAAACTATGTACATAAGTCGTTTCGTCAATGAAAAAATAGGGTGACACTTTTCCAATTTTAGATACTTTCATCAAAACCACATATCTTTATCGCAATCAGATGAAAAGCCACTACATGTGTCCTATGACTGTTCAAGCTCATTTTCAGGGAACCAGCTGAGTGGTAATGAGTTCCTCCATACGTACAGGCTATTGATTCAGACTTGATCGTATGGACACCAGAGTCGTGCTCAGCTTAACAAGTAGAAATCATAGGGGTTCAGTAATACAACTGGGTTGTTGTGTGGTTGAGTTGTTTGTGGCGTTTTCCCTTGCCGTGGGAGCACGGAGAGATTTCGTCGCTTGGTTCCAGTTACCTGCGCATTCTGGAGGTGCTTGTGTTTCATGACACCACTTGATGAGGTGCTGTTGGTAAAAATGCGTCCATCGCCTATCTCCGGTAGTGCCCCTTGGTCCTTCGAGCAGTCATTGATGTTGAAGAAACGGCTCATTTACATGTGTGAACAAGAGTCAATCAAGATTCGCCTGAACCTTTCGCTTTCACCATTTTTAAGTAATTCAGTCGGTAATGACTATCGGAGGGAAATCCTCTATCGCTCTTCCAGCAGGCACCATTTCATGCAGTAGACCTTGGTCTCGACTCGTTCTCGCGAGTTTCAAAGAAAGCAGCTTTCGGCTTTCGGCTGAATGTCCATTGCAATAAACCCAGGAGGGTTTATGTAGACCAATATCCGAGATATTGAAGTATCTTTCTCCACTTGTGATCGATGTTGGGTGATGTTGACACGGATGTACGAAACCCAATTTTCTGACGCACCCTCCTTAGAAGCTTGTCCAACGGCAGGTCGCAAACTGTCGCCATGTATTGTCACGGATACTCTTTAATTCGACAGATGCCTTCATTTGCACACGAATTTGGTTTCTACTGGGGGACTCAACTGAATCCAACTGAATATTCCGTTCATGCTGGTATCTTCCAGCTGAACGTGCTGCATCAGGTCACCTTCTGTTTCAGTTTGTACGATATTCGAGATATCGCAGTGCATTGTCGAAACGCAACAGCTAGAAAAGACCATCATAAACGAGAGATTCATCTGGAATCAGTTGAGTCTTCCTTTCAAGACGAAATTCGTGTACAAATGAGACTATTTATCGAATTCTATCTAGCCTGGATTCAAATAGAATATGAGATTGACGAAATCTCCGAGACTGCGCCTCTCTGATGACCCCCAAGACTGGAAAAAGTGGTCGCCGGTTTTCGAAATACCTTCAGCAACCTTTTGAATAGTCTGTTGGGCTTAGACATATTCTCCAATTGTTTGGCTGGCTGAGAAGCAGCATTTCAGAAAGGATGTCCGAGTTCGACCTCCCGCATGTTCCCCAACAAGCACTGAAGCAAACGGTCTCAGTGAACGTTGTCTCTTGGGCGCGACTACTTCACATGAAGATGGATGCGTCGAACGCTTCTGTTTGTGCTTGCAGTCTTGATGAAAGAATTTCGTGACTGAACCCGACAAAACTCTCGAAGTTTCGTTAGCCAGTGATCAGTTTCACTCACGAATATCCTTCAGCGCCACCAACCGATCTTCCAGCAAAGTCGTTTGTCTCCAGGTTTATGTTGGTGGTTTACCAAGTATGCAACTTTGTCTTTGCTGTGTGTTGAGAACTCCTTACTTTTGTCCGGGGCCATGGAAACCTTTAGCAAAAACTTTGTACTCCTAGCCTATTTATTCAAGCTGTTTCCTCGTTCGTCTGTTGTCGGACGGTGCACCATCTGTTCTCGTTTCTCTGCTTCAGAGACTCTGCCTGCATTATATGTCATCAACTCAAGCTCCTGTCGAACAAGAAGAGGTGTTTCGAGTATTCTACTATCTCGCATGTTCCTCTCAAGCAATGGACTTGTTTGAATCTGGTCTAGAAGATTCAGGTATATTTCTTTATTCTGGTTTTACCTTGGTTGGTGTTTGGGAAGGAGGAAAGTAATCCTACCTTCTGCACGTTGCATGAGAGAACACCTCACCTTTCAGCATGTATTGCAAAGATTGTTTTGGCTCACTTTCCCCCAAACAACTATGGTGTTCTCTTGTCGTTGTTGACTTACACCGGTTAATTTGGGGGTATATGGTGCTTATTACGAGTGCGTGATGCCAAATTCTTCAGATCTAATTGCATTTGACGCCAGCATTCGCTGTGAACAAAACTGAAGTATGATTCACAAAATACTACCGTGGGGAGAATTGGGAAAGGATACGGAATATTACTAAACAAAAGCTTCCTAACGTTTCGGAAGCGCGTTGGCTTACTGCGACGTTGGGTGTTACCATTAAAACAGCAGAAATGTGTAAGATGGAATATTATCGTTTTTGCTATGTTGTGCTTAGGAGTGGATGGTTAGGATGGTTAAGATCAAAGCGGACTCGAAGTTTGCATCAGAAAGCCTACTTTAGCCATGTAGCTTTCGGTCGGGACCTTGATCCATTCCGAATCCGGAGCATACATAAGATGACGGACATGTGCCGGAATATAAAGCCAGAGAAGACATTTGCTAATTGATATCGCTGATCAAACAAATTTTTTTCGGAATGGCACGATTTTCTGTAGTGAGGGGCAGGGCCTGGTGGAAGCACCTGACCCTAACCGTATAGCGTTGAGATGAGGACTCCAAAATTCTTCAGGAGACTAGATTTGTGGAAGGCATTTCAATTTCCAGCAGACCACCTTTTTGTCCTTGTTATAACCAACTCTTTCACACTGTCTTTTTGGCTGTTTTCGTTGTAATGTTATCTGTCAGTCTCGGCAAAAATGCAAAAGGCCCTATTCAGTTAACGGAAACATTAATCTTCGTCCTGCGGACAGTTGAAATCTGATTGTGTATTAGTTTTCAGTTAGAAAATAGACTTTTTCGCGTTTCGATTTTAATGCTGTGTGAATTGCATCTAATAAAATTCTTTTGTTTTTACGACTGCCGTTAACCAAGCCGAGGCGCGGGAATTTTCCACGAGACTAATTTTACTGATCCTATGGTCGACTCCCCGACGAATCGCATCTTTCAGATCACATCATCAACCCAAGGTCGACTCTTCCGGACTAGTTCAAATTGATCTAACTATTCTATACCTCCAGGTTGGGCAACTTACACGCGCTAAGTCTAGTCCACACAACGTTTTTGGAGCTCAGCTTGAAGTCCATCGAGGTCTTTGAATGTGTAGCCTCTTTAAAACCGTACACTGTGTAGTCTACTTGTTCGTTTTATGAAGTGAACAACAGCCTGAGAGAAGTCTGAAAAATGAGCTTCTACCAGGTGCCCTTGCGTGGATAGGGACAATTGGATAAGCAGCGTCGAATTTGAACCGCCGAGCTACTTGACATAGGCAATCATTTTGTGTACAAGGGGTCAGTGTTGCACAGCTGCTCTGAAGGGCGATACAAAATTAATCGTTGTTTGTTCCATATCTGTGGTCACCTTAACTGATGGGAGGTTGTATATCCGAGTGTCGTTCCTGTTTGCTTTTTTGTGTACCTAATTTATTTGATCTCATCTTCCCCACCAGATCCAAAAGTCACAGACTGCGTCAGGGACGCTCTTCTCACCTTTCAAGCTACACGAGTGAC
>NW_008751983.1:340790-383542 GCF_000715545.1 Opisthorchis viverrini | reverse complement strand
TCTTCCCCGCCAGTTCCAAAAGTCACAGACTGCGTCAGGGGCGCTCTTCTCACCTTTCAAGCAACACGAGTGACGTTGAAGGCTATGCAGTTGGCTTGCAAGCTTACTCTACTTCAAACTGCATCCGACCTACCGTCCGAATGTGTTCTTCCACCTGGTCAGTTGATCTGTCTCTTATTCGCTCAGTTTCTGTCGAAATCATCCTCGTGTTCGGATAATGCGGAGTCGCCTTCTGAGAATGGACCCTGGTTTTTGACTTCCACCGATATCTCTCCTGAAGAACTTCGGGTGAGTACTGTTTATTGTCCAAGCCTTCTTCTAGACTTGGACTGAAGCCTTCATCTAGAATACCCATAGCCGCACTTGTGTGCTAATCTGTCCTACCATTCTGCGTTCAGTGTGATGCCATCGTCTCCTAGAGATAGCTGGAGATAACTCCGTGGTTAAGGCGCGAGCTTACTGACGAGGAGATCGGTAATTTGAAGACAACCTCTGCATCTCAGTTGCTCCTGATGATGATAGTGGTGGTACTATCTAGGCTTTGGCAACCTGGCAGTATCTCAGCCCTCGTGCTTCCTTCAGGTAGCGTGGCAGCTAGGCACCGAAAGGGTGTCATGGCTGAACGATTATTACTTCCTTACAATCCGGTCATATCCATAATACTACCACCCAGGTCATGTACTTCAATGTTTGTCTTAAAAATTCGGCATGCGCTGGATCGAAGTGACTCACAAGTGACTCGGCTGGTGAACTTGCTTTGAAATATTTGCAAGCAGTTTTAGTTGCAGCCATCTGTCGAACAAAATATGTTGGCGCCTAGATGTATTGAGATAGTGTCTATTCATGTAATCAAGAACGCTCTGCTTCTACCTTCACATTTATCCCCGACACTCCCTCTATAACAGTGATGCTCACCACAGCTTGAGGCCGGCAACCTTTCAGCAACATTAGTATAGGTCCTCGACACGTAGCTGTTCTCTTATTTCTCTTCCTCTCGGCAAGCAGAACCACGGTAGCTCGAAGCACCGTAGAATGGAAGCATTGGAGGTTGTACCTCTAGCGTATAGTTTTACGTCACTTTAAGGTCATCTTAGTTATCACTGAGGATCATATCTGTCCTCTGAAGCTAACCCCTTCCAGCTTTACTGCGGGGAGTTGACTTTTTCTCGTGCTTTGCTATTATTTCTGCCTTTCCCATTCAACAGCATACCTACTCGTTATTGGTTCAATTCTTCAGTGCTTTCCCTGAATACGCACCCAATCTCTATAAATTGAGGCTGACTGACTTCGTCCAATTAGGTAGGTTGGTTGTCATCAGTTTCAGATGTTCCAAAGGTGGTAATCCAGTTTTTTTTACTCCACACTGTCTGGTTTGTATAACCGCTTTGCCTCAGACAGTTTCTATAGTGAAGCCTCGGAAGTTGAGCGCTGTTTTTGTTTTCCGTGGTGATGGGTAACCTGGTTGTTTAACCTTTCGCCTCTCATCTCCGAGACTTCAAATTGACAAGCCTGATACCGTGAAAAGTTATTGGTGATAATCGAACTACCTGCAAGTACTCGGATCTCATAACTACTTGGACGATTGGGTTAATGCTCGAAAATCACTTCAGCCATGGCAACCTTGGGGTCAGAAACACCATTTCACTAGGAGGTCAACATTACGGACTGTCCGTGGAAATCTCATATGTTCTATCCCACGGAATCCATCAGTCTAGGACGTTTCAGCACACAAGGTGTTTTTTGGTCTAGTCGAATCCAGTTATCAATCAGAACAAGGTGCAGAAACATGTCTCGAGCGCCTCTAGTCTAGTTTACATATCCGCTCACTGAGTCCCACGTATAAGTTTTGGCTATCGATTTGTGTTTGATATGTCCGGTAGGCAAGCTCCTACCGAAGTGACAGCAATGCAGTTCATCGTCATTCTACAACTTCAAGGTTCTGCTCGGCCTCACTGTGTGTGGCTCGTTCAGTGCGAAACTGTGCACGTACGTCTTGGACGTTGTTAGAAAACTCCCGTTTTGGAGGACAGGGGATCAACAATTCGGGAAAATGTGAATTCATGGGCCTCTTTTTGAAATGCAGTACACATGAGTCTGCAGGACGCTTTACACCTCATACCTAGTTAACAAAAGCCCCAAGGGGTGTGTTGACAAAACGGTCACTTTTGGTACTTTTTGGTACTTTTAGCTTCTGATAAAGTGTTTTGCGTCCCGTATTTTCCAGTGACGAAACTCTAGCATGGTTCACCGTCCATCGTTTGCTGTTCTGCTTATTTTATTGTTCACTATTTTGTTGAGGGATGTCTTGTGAGGTAAGTAGGCGTAACTTCCAGACACTGATCCAAGGATAACTTGCAAGATAGCAAAAGTGTGGGAAGTGTCGACCTGATCTACTCTGGGAACAAAATCCCTGAACTTCATCATGGTTGTTATGCCTTGAAGGCGACTGTCCCTTGCTAGATTGACCACGTCACAGCCATTTTAATCTCATCGAAAAAGTCATACTTTCTCCTACTCTAACAATATTCAGGCGACGTTTACCAGAACCAAATCCTATGTAAACAGTAACTGGGAACAGTTGATAATCACACATTTCATTCACACATCGTTTGAAACTCCCAACGCTGCTACTACAGGTAGTGTGTCATTCTTCAAAACATGGCTAATTCCATCATGAATCCGACAAATCGTAGGAGGTGCACCTTGACTGCACTTCATTGCTTTCCGCCCTAAAGGATGCCACGTGTTGTGAGATGAATTGTCTTTTCAAGATGTTCTCATCAGACATTCGAACAGTTGAGTAGTACCTGTACCAATAGATGCTAATCATTCGTAACGCAACATCCCAACGGGTTCACTCCGAGAAAATCCGGTTCGTAATGGTAGCGAACACCAGTGTTGTGTCTGTACATCATTGCTTATGGAGGAGAATACTCGAGTGTACTGAATACACACAATCAAACTTTGCATTGGCTTTTGCGCCGCGCATTCGGCTGATGAACACCACGAACAAGAGAATCATTCGAAGTTAGATAGAACCTCCCGTTCGCCTCGGTACACAGATGAGTGGTATTGTGTACTTCGGTAGCTGTCCCAGTAATCCACGAACCTGTTACAAGAGATTGGCATCGAATGTGCCTTTGATCAATTGCAGCAGTATACCGCTTTATGCGTACTTTTCACTGGATGGAACAAGGATGCAAGGCCCACGGATGTGGCAGATCGCTTGTCTGAGATTTGGAGCGCACTCATTGCAAGCACCTGGCTTGGAGGACACTTCAATAAATGACACACCCGGTTCATACAAGCGGTTTTCAGGCAGCTATGACCCCCAATGAGTGTACAGCTCACACAAAGGAGCGTCGAAATCCCGCTTACTTGGGTACGGAGACCGCTATTCAGAGAGCCAAGCGAACACTTATGATTTTCATCCCCCATATTGTTTTTCCTTGACTGGTCAGATACAAAGACGTTAGCGAAACAGTTCAAAAAGCAATGTTGCATTCAGTCGATTGCACTGCCTTTTGGTGGTCCCTCTTCAAGGGTGTTCCAAACATCATCACAGTTCAACGCCCGTGGATGCCTGAAAATCGGCGAATAGCCGGGAAATAGGATAAGGGGTCTTTTTTCGACACACTTTTATGCTCAAAGGTCACATTGTGGTTGAAGCGTAACGAGTGCGCCCATCTAGTATCTCTATCTTTAGCATTTAGTTCTAATGCTTTCGGAATTTGTACTGTGTAAATATCATGTGGGAACATCAGAAATTTTAGTTTCATACTTTCTATCTGGAAATGAAATAACCTGTAAACTGAGTCGGGTCGACAATTGCCGCCTCCTTGGGTGGAGATCCTGGGAGTGAACTCATCAATGGTTAATGACACCGGCAGAAATGGCCCAATCACGCAGTCGCTGGTGCTCGTACACCAAAGCTATTGCGTTCAATGAGTAGCTACCTAGTTCCCGAACAAACGAACATACCATCGCCTCAAAGGCTTGGCTGTACGTCTCACACTCCCGATTTCCGGTGATCGAAACTGTAGCAGCTGGAACCAGTGTGCCTACGATACATGGTTTAACTAACCTGGTTGGTTGCCACAAGATCAGTTCGAACCAATTGATTCACAGTTGTTCTTGAAATAGTAGTTGCTTTCCTTCCAATAAGCACACGCATCTCTAAGGTGTACGTAACGCTGCAAACTCCAAAATCCCAATTTTTGTTATCAAAGGTCATCGACAGGTCTGTTTTCCTCCGTAAATTTGCACAGATGGTGGTCCTCGTGGCGGCATTTTGTGCGAATTTCTCAGCACTCTGAAAACTCGCTTGCCTTCGCTATTCTGTGATAAAGCACCAACATTTCTGGCGCAGCTTTGCAATCGAGTATCGGAGAACAATAACGGTACGAGCGATGTTGGTTCCATCCTGTCTGCCAGCGGCCTATTGTTTCAACTGAGCGAGCGTTCTATGTTATCGGCGAAGGATCAGGAATCATTCCTTTTGGCCGTTGCTCACTGCGTTTCGCGACGAGGAGCTTCTTCATCTCAGCTACCCACGTGGCTCGCCTATCAGTTGGCTCGACAAGCAAATCGCTTTGGCCAACATGATCTTGCTGCCAGGATTTACACGAATCTCGTCCCGTTGGTACGCATATATTCATCTTACCCCAACGTTTTCCTGTACATCGCGTACAAAGTTTTACTCCTGTTGGTGTAAGCATAGCCGAACTGTTGCACTGGACTATTACCGATCGAAATAAACGGCATATATTGATTATGTCATAGCTCACAGTGTTGTAGTGTAGTGTAGTGTATAGTGCCCAAAAGCAGTAGTTTTTGTGTTAGCACTAACCGCGCGTACATCAGCTTTACTTCATCTAGCCCTATCAAAGCCCGCTATTGAACAGTGCCGTATAGCTCTCACTAGGGAGACTACTCACAAGGTTGCTAAAAATTCATCGACAGTCCAGCAACCTTTCCTGTATGGAAATATATTACGATATCTCGAATATCGTACCAACTGGAACATGAGGCGACCTGTGGGCAACACATTCAGTTGAAGAGTATCGTAAACGAGGGATTCTCTCGCGTCTCCCGTGAAAACCAAACTGATATGCGAATGAATGTGCTTGTCGAAATTGCCGTATAGCTGTTGCAAAACCGGAACGACTTCTGTTCACTCGGCCCAACCGAGCGCCGCTCACGGTTTCTTTGTTCACTTCACCCTGGAGTTGTTTGTGCCTGTCATGCAAGCGAGAGAATGATGCTTGATTTTTAGTTGTACAGATTAATATTGTTCAAGTAATGCTAAAAATCCACAAATCTCCTTGTTAGCCGACCTTGCACACCACTGACTGCTTTTACTTGCATTCCAACCGGAGACCTTCTCCATGATGCTTGAATGCTCCACTTCCTTGCAGTTTCTGGAGTGGAAATGAAACGATTCGGTCGTTTCAAATGTAAGCAGTCCTCAGAAGCAGCACGTATCAAAACAAAACTGTAGGTAAAAAAGAGGAAAGGTAAACTTTCCTCAGATTGGGGAGGTTTTTTCAGTTCACTATTTCTCCGGAGTGAATCGGTTTTTCGGGACTGTACCTCTTCTTACTTACTTTTCGCATGGATGGATGGTGACGAACCATTTTCCACATTGATGCTTAGCGAGGCACATTGGTGATGTTTGCATATCAGTACCATTTTCGACAAAGTGCGTTAGAATTGTTGGAAAAAGCTATGGAAGTCCGTTCGAGTTTGGAAAATTTATCAGATTAGTGAAACCTAATGTCCGGTTCATCAGTGAGCGATGATACGTTTCAGATAATTTTCAGCTACTTGCCATAACTATGACGTATTATTTATTTCTGTACCCAAAAAGACCCTAACGGAACGAACGAACTACTGGCTTGTGGGCTTGTCCGAATTCAGTCGTGCGGAGGCTCAGCTCATTACTTTATGTCGACATATCGCGGAGGAAAACGAGATCACTCACGTTCTGGACTCCAAATTTCAACTTTGGGTGGATGATCTAATCGAAGGACTTCGTAATGCAGCTGATTCTTTGTTGAAAGCCCGCACGTCACTTTTGGTGAGTTTACATCGTTTTTCCCCATCATCATACTGCTGAGAAAAAGGTGTTTGCTCCCAGTGGAACGTCTCACAAGGGGGCATTTCTTGTTCAAGAGACTGACTTGTTGATACCACATTTGATGGCGCGCAATTCAGTGCCTGTACTGGCGGAAATAAATATCTTCCTTCTGTCGTTCTTCAAACCCAGCGTTTACTATGTGAAAGCGAATGGTAATATGTAATTGACCGTGACTAGGTATTGAATCCGGCCAAGTTGTGGTCGTGTGAACCGTTGTCACCGGTGATAAACTTGCCTGATAATGGCATAGTGCTTGGTATGTATCACTTTGCACTATTTGTGCACTATTTGGAATGTTCGACCACACTGCTGCTATGTTCCATGTTCACATGGTTATTTAAACCGAACTGCGACTATCCGTGTGATTGAAAACCACTTGATGTATTCACTTAGAACAATACGTGCTCGTTCGTTCCAATGTCCTCCATATCGACCTTCTTCAACCTAGATGGCTGTGCTCTACCCCTTTCTACCCCCTAATTGCGTTTCCCATTTAAACATATGCCCTGACAAGGCACCAGATCAATAACAAATTGCATTACTTTACCATGGATGAGCCGGCTACATGAATGTTCCCGTTCTCATAACTAATTCTAACGACAGATTCAATAGATAGATCAAAGAGATTGACTCCCGATCGATCATGCTGAACTCTGTCTCAAGTCGAACTTCACGCCGGCAACACCAAAGTCTGCGGAGTCTTCGATTACCTAGTTCCCTTATAAACTCATCGTCCAGTTTTCGGAGACAGTGATCAAACCGACGTTGCTGGTTACACATAACTGCATGTCAAACGCTAAAACAACCTTTCCGAGTTTATTGCTTCCGGATATCCCAGCAACGTAGTAGTCAGGTCTCTCATTCCTGTAGAACAGGACGAGTAGGCTGGTTACACATAACTGCATGTCAAACGCCAAAACAACCTTTCCGAGTCTATTGCTTCCGGATATCCCAGCAACGTATTAGTCAGGTCTCTCATTCCTGTAGAGCAGGACGAGTAACAACTCTGTAGCCGCGGATTTTTGTTCTCAGGATAGCCTTTTACATGTCCTACAGAACACTCTTCAACTGGAGGGGCGCTGTTTTGGCACTATGGATCTGAATCTTCGCTTCTTCTTTGTTCGGAACAGTAGAGGAACGAAAGAATCGAGGTGTTTGGATGTTGAGACTTGTTCAATGGGTGCAGTTCGACGTGACTGCCTATTTAGAGAGCGACAAGTCGGCTGAGGGTGTTTTTGTTCCTTGTCATATCGAGTTCGATTAAAGTGACCAAGTGGCCTATCCAGCCGAGTGTCGCCTCTGGGTTTTTCGGGTAAAACGATGTCAACATAATCAAAATTCGTCAGATATTCCAATGCCTGACGAAGGTTGCCCGGTATCGTGGGCTTGGTTCTAGGATCCAGTCGCAAACCCCGGGGAACTTAGTTTTTGATCCGTTATCATGCCAGTTCACTTAAGTCTCAATCCGGGCTGAAAATTGTTCTCATGTGGTGTGGTTCGATAACTAACCTTACATAGTATGAGGCACCATGATGTTTATAAACTTTCGCGGTGTACGTCTTGTGACGCAGTGAACAAAACATGCTTGGCGGTGCTGTGTCCACAGCAGAAGGATTTCCCAGTATGCTGTAGTTGATGTGACCTCAAATTCCGTGGAAGGTTATACTTTTCACCTATGAGTTGAGAAGTCAGACCATGTTGGTTTATCAAACGACCATATTCCAGGGTTGCGAACGCACTCGTGTGTTAAGTTGAGGACTGCTGTTCATTCGGATACTAATCTTTTACCGTTCTTTCATATCACTTTCTGTTCTAGTGTGTCGGTGGTCCGGACAATCGCTGGTTCCAAGCGGAATACGTTGGAATTCGTAGCAGTCTTTGTTTGAGTCTGGCCGAACTCTGCATAAGCGCCAACTTTTTCACACACGTAGGTGTGCGGTCATTTGCTGGCGAGGAGACCACTGGCAACAGCAGTTCACAGCCCACTCCCAAGCCCCTTCATGGTACTCCTGTTTGGGTTAGTTTACACCGAATTTGAACAACAGTCATTTCTGCTCGAATCGTTCTGTGGCCCATGTTTTTCAGCTTCCTTGAGTGGCATTCATTTAATCTTGCATACCTCTTCATTCAAGTGGAGCACTGTTTCTGTACGGCTTCCAACACAACGAAAGGGCAACCCTGGATTATGATCAAATAACATGTAATAACATCCGAGTTGGAGATAAATACGAAGTTTTGACGAAAAGACTACATTTATTCGCAACCCACTACTCTCTGTTTGCGACTCGATTTGTGTTTAAAAAAGATTTAAGCTTACTTCATCTTCCCGAAAGCTGAATGTAGGCTTTATCCAGTGGTCCGTCGTTGTAGAATTACTCGCTGTCTGCTCCAGTTAGGGGTACGTTGTTTTATCGGTTTCCTGCTTGGAGCTCCTGGTGTAACGGTGATACTACTGATGGAGGAGGAATGCGGGTAGTATGTCCTCTCGTAAATCCGCTTTGCATCTCTTTGAAAAGTGAGATCTATAGCGGAATTTGTGGAGTCGCTTTGTAGCATTTGCTTGGATTTGAGCAACAGTCAATGAATATCCAGAAAAGTTCAGGAAGGCGCGTTCAAAGAGAGTATGGATATTCTGTTTTTGCAAACAACATGCGTATGAGAGTTTTGCTTCCCTTTCGAGTAGTCTGTAACTGTTCAGTTGGTATTTTTTAATGAATAACTCCACAGCGAAGGCCTTTTTCCTTTCACTGGTACTTGTCGGCCTGCTTGGTTTGGAGGGAAAGAAGAAGAGTCTTTCATTAAAGAAAATAGCCTGAAAAATCTTCCAAGTTAGAGGTTTGAATAATTCTTTTGGTTAATATGTTTGTTTACTTCCTGACTAACCACGTATGATTGTGTTTGGGAATGAATTAACTACGCTAATAAGTTATTTTTGAATAGGTCTTAGTAGAATGTGGCGCGAAGTTATTTACATAGTGCACACGGTAATCTCAATTAGCCTTCAGATTTTAGTCACTGATGTTTACCACGTCCCACCTTACTCAAAATGTAATGACTCCTCGAAGAGGTTGAGACTACACACTGGCTTTGCTTTATTCTGGTCGTTGGTTTGATGTATCCGTTTCCGGTACCAGGTTTAACTGATGTATCTGCCTTGAATATCTGTGTATTACGTTTGGTAGACGGACACTTGTGTAATCATTCGGGACTTCATAAGAGGTTCTTGGGCATCTCTTTCCATCAGAACGAAATTGTCTCTTGATCTAGTGACATCAGTGTTGTCCTCTCCGTGAACTGCCGTTGAAGGCGTGCAGCGAGTTGTATACTAGGCTGGATACACTCTTGGCTAGCCACATTGCTGTCCAATGAAGATATTCAACCTCGAATAAACGGAAACCGTCCATCCCTTTGAAAGTGCTGTTTAGAACAAAATTTTTTGTGGTGAAATTTTCCGGATGGGTATATAAATTTCAGCTTCTGTATCCAACTGTTACAAAAGATTGGACAAACTCCACAAGAGCTGAAATGAGCGGCTTTGAAATTAAATCATAGTTACGGTTGTTTTGGCGCGTTCACATTCCACTGTATTTCTTTATCACTGCGGTACAAACCACACGTATTTACGAGCACCTCAAAGAAGCCTCAACTTGGTCACTTTGTTTTGTTGTACTCTGCTGGACGATTATTGTAGTTTTGTTTTCAAGCCCCCTGTTCTTTGTATATTACAATTTCTCTTTCAGGTAAAACGCCAGTTGTCCATGTGGTGTGATCTTGATGGGCGTCTCGCATCACTGCGGGCTCAGTGTCTAGACGCCGACCAAACGACACACACACATTTGATCGCGTATCCTTTTTCCGTCACTTTTCATCCATTATTCGCCCTCACCGATCGTGTCAATTTTTGCTGCTGTTGAAGTTTGAGTTTTCAATTTTCTTGTCTGCACTGCGTGTCTCGTGGTTTCTGTACCGCTGAAGAATTATCCTTAACTCCATGCCTTCAATTGTAGTATAAACCAGTTGGTCGGCTTCTTCATCCGCCTGCTTGAATCTATTGATTCAGTCTACAAATCTGACAAGTGAGTTATCACTGCTTCCTAGTGGACCTTTGCAATCAAAAATATTCTACCGTCGAAAATTATATCCACTAGAGAGATGGCCAAACTGCAATAATTTTAGGACCATTCATTGGTTATTGGGGCTCTGGGCATCAGTGATGGGAATCCTGATATCGTGTGTATAGAGGGACTTGTGAGGCGGGCATACTCTTCCTCGATTTCTTTTCTGTTCAGCACAAAAGATTTACATCATCTCACCTCCTATGGACTGGTATCCGTTTCCTCATTCGCCTGTCAAATCCAGGCGATGTCGTTGGACTATCGACATAGATTAGTTGTTGTCAAATGGTTTGCGCTGAGCCGTATGTGCATCCCCTGTGTGTCTGAACTCTCGACTATCTGAAAGCTCGAGGGAATGGACAGGATGGTATACAGGAAGGGCCGCCGACTTGATCAGCTGACGGTCTTTGGTTGCCGAATCAGATGAGGGCAACCAAAAATTTGAACTCCACTGTATGTGGGTCCTGTGGTGTACAACCACCCACCCGACCTCCGTACACATGGGTAGTATTGGTCAGAATTATGTTTGACCTCTGTAACGGAGTTCACGGAGAATCACTTCTAACGCCGTTGTACGGGTAACACTTCTGGAATTTCAATCCGATGGAATAATCTTTAAATTTTGGTTTAAATGACTCTGTACCAGCTGAGGTCAGATGGAGAAGTGTTCTTTTATATCAGGCAACCATACTTGAAGAATTCAGCTTCAGTCACGTCCTCTGCAGCTCCTTTTCTACTTCCCAACTGCATATTTGCCTGAAGTATCCATTCAGTAGCTGGAAGAATGTTGGGTGACTATTTCGTCGCCCTTTGGAGTAGTTTGTCCACCGCGGCCCAATCAACGCTCGTGATTTCGCCCCAGGAGTTTGTTGATTCACTCGTATTTGTTTTTCTGGAGCTGATGTTTGCCCCAGTCCCATATCAACAATATACAGTGTCTGAGTTGACTTAATGTATGGCTCATAAATGGTATGAAGTTTGATACCACTCTACTCAATCTGTTCACTTCGTTTTCTCTGTTATTCATCCTCGATGAGGTTCAGTCGTTTAGTCAGATAAGTTCGAGCACCGTTCAACGTTTGCTTCATTACCCCATTGCCCGACCTGGAAAAAGGAAGCAACAGTGGCTCTGTTCCTTTCATTTCTCAATTGTCTTTTGTGTTGCGTGTTATTTTCAGACTAAATGTGACGTTATTTTAGTGGTGCAAATTTAGTGGATAGTCTTTAATTTAAGCAGCCTCACTGTTAGCGTTTCTGTTCGCGATACAGTGAGGCCCGATAACTCATGGCCACATGCACGTCTCCAACCAACGAATGTGTTAAAGTCTCCCGGAAGTTGGAGGTCACCATTTCTTGGAAGTTACTCACAAAGACTATCAACTTCGGTGTCGAACTTGTTCTGTTCGTTTTTCGATGAGCATGTCGTTCAGGTAAATGGGCTGGTTGCCTTCACATAAATGTGACTAATTCCACAGGGTTCTAGATCTAAGATCAATAGCTAGCTGTACCACAACGAATATAAACAGCCACATCAGTAAGCTGACTCAGGGTGGATAGCATAAGACCTACAGTTTTCAGTGGTGAGGATAACAGTGGAGTCTGTTTACTGCCGTACTCGTCTCGTCGGGAAGTGTGTACACCAACCAGCCAAACAAATTCTCCATTCTCGCTGTGGTAGGATTCAAGTTCACTTCGTAAATTTCGATCACTGGGCGAACGTAATACCAGTTTTAACGCACATGTCCACACGTGTTTTCCCTTCTCGAGCCTCTCTGTTAAAAAGCATTATTGAGTGTCCTGGGTACCTAAAGTTTCGTATCACCACTGCCTCAGAGAATCAAATCTCATGTATTTCCTACTAAAGAGCGACCGATGGTAATCAAACCACGGTACTGTTCGTTTTCAAGGTGATCATTGGGCGACCACAACTCACTTATACGTCCACGCAACTGGCGAATGTGGTTACGTTTAGACACATCACAATACAGATATTGGTGGGTGTCAATGTAACTTTGAGTAGTTTCTGGTGAAATTTCTCTTCCTGGTCTTCCACATATTTCTCAAGTTCCACCCCCCCTCAACCCCCCTACTGTTACATAAACGTCTTTTCACACGGGACTACGTGATACGAATTTCGTGGATGAACGATCAGTACCGTTATATGTTTTCTTAGTCCGAGTTTGTCACGCCGCTGGTTGGCTGCTCGTGGCCAAATGGTTTGGTCTTCAACCACTAGCCGGGATGCTTTGAGTTCGAATTCCCTTGGAGGTTCGTGGGATGCGCACTGCTGATGATTCCGATAAGGACCCCCCTACTGTTACATAAACGTCTTTTCACACGGGACTACGTGATACGAATTTCGTGGATGAACGATCAGTACCGTTATATGTTTTCTTAGTCCGAGTTTGTCACGCCGCTGGTTGGCTGCTCGTGGCCAAATGGTTTGGTCTTCAACCACTAGCCGGGATGCTTTGAGTTCGAATTCCCTTGGAGGTTCGTGGGATGCGCACTGCTGATGATTCCCGATAAGGATAAAACATTTGCACAGTGCTTATCGGCTGCCAGGTACCTACCGACGTCAACTACAGGAAGAAAGCTCGATTGGCAAACGTGCGTGTTCTCTAATATACGTTAACACACCCGAACGCACCCTCGGACTAATGAAAATATGCTGTAAGCAGTAGGCTGATTCCGAAGTTTCAATGACATTTATTATCCCGCGATTGAATTCGATCCATTCAGAAGGGTTGAGTAAAAATGTGAGCTGCTGCATCCTAAGTGGGAGACATCAGCAGTGCGTATCCTGCAAATCGTGCTACTACTGTTTTTTTTTCAAACTTAGACAATTGCCGTTGTGTAGGTTTAACGTATTTCGCCTTCTTCCCTATAGTTATTTTCCAGCAGAAGCTTAAAGTACCTCAAGTTTCCCACCGGATTTCGCCATGGCTTTGCCATACAAGTTAGTTGCAAGATGATGTCTCGTCAAGCAGATGTTTCCGACCAGTTAGTGCTTTGTTTTGCTCCCTTTTTCAGCTGCCAACTTTTGCTTCCTTATGTTGGCCTACCGGCTCAGTCACCTCGAGCCGACCCTTTCATTACTGTTTTGCCAGACCTTCACAAAATTGCACAACTTCATTCGAAGTCCAGTCCAAACCCGCCATCCAAATTTGCTTGGATACCACTTCTTGTTCTCCGCGTTGCACAGGTGGCCTCACACTGGCCACGATTTTTCTTTCAGCGACTTCAGACGACAAACGTACGCCTGGTTCTTCTCCCCAAGGCTGGCAGTGGTCCAGACGATGTGCTGACCATCAACAATGAGGTGGGACACATGGTGCAAGTAATGGGTGTTGTGCAGCAGCGCAGTCGATTGCCAAACAATCAAGTTGCATGTCGTGTAACGGCAGTCCAAGTTGAACTCACTGTCATGGAGGCGACTACAGAAGGTCATAATCGATTGATTCGGCAACATTGTAGTGGAAATCGGCCTGAGCTCGTATTCTTCGCGCAAAGGTCTGCCCAACTCCAGCGTGATTACTTTCATTGTGAATTCTGTGTCCGCTTCCATGGTCACGCGCATCCAAAGACTGGCACATCTCAACAGCAGAGACCACCAGATAAACTCTACTCCATCAGAGCGATTCCGATACTCTTGGACGCCTCGGGTGCACGCTGGCGCCTCACCCGGGCATCGGGTGCGCCGAAGGAAACAGCACTTGTTCGCGTGGAAACATTGCACAGTAATCAGACTGGCATCCTCCCTTCCTCCACAATCCAAATGGAACAATCGGATACCAACACCCCCATCAGCGCCAGTTAATCTATGTACAATAAGGGAACAGATTTGTGTTTTCTATCATGTATATTTTGATGAACAACCTTTCCCTTGCCCATCCATTTCGTTTACTTTCCATGCCGTAGAGCAGCGTTTTCAATTTTTGTATATTGTAAGGCTTAGACATATCACATGGAAAGTATTTCGTGTACAGTTGCTGAAATTGGAGGGCGAATGTGAGGTGGGTTGCAGCTCACAGTCAACGGTGAATACAGGCTGCAGCATGGTGGTACATCCGCGTCCCTTTCAGATGACGGTGATGAATTCGCTGCAGATACGGAAACACGAGAAAGTGTTTAGTGCGAATAATTTAGTAATTGACTGAGTGAACGTAGATTTTAAGAACGCGTTTTAATAAGTTACAAGCCCAGAAAAAGTAAGGTACCGAACATCTGGACGATGTTGGTTCGGAGGTAGACACTACGGAAGGACACTGTCTATTTTTTTTTAAAAAAAAGTTGTCGAAGAGTCGGTCTTTTTCGAAAAAAATAGTCCAGCTGAAACACCCCTTCCAAGTCCAGCTGCACACCACCCGAAAGAAGCATGAGAGGCGAGATACTGCCAGTTTCTTCCCAGTCTAGATAGGGGCAGTCCAGATGAAGGGCTTGGGTCCGAACCACGGACCTTCCGGTAGTAAATTCGCGCCCTAACCACTGAGCCATATCGAGCAATCCTTATAAGAGTGCTGCCTTTATATAGAGAACCTTACGGGCGGTGGCGATATAATGGTTTGTAACTGTGCAACAAGTAGCCGGCGTTCGTGAATTTAAGCGGTCATGTCTTTGCTGTAATAAAATCCTCCAAGACGGTCGCGCTGAGCTGCATATTCGTTTTGAACGGCGGATAATAGATAGGGTTTTGTTGGATTGTCAACTTTAGAAACCAATTTTCTATTTTCTTTCGTCCTGCTTTGTGTACGTCGTTGTTTACAGTCTGATCCGTCCGGGATCTAGACCACCATTTTGACTGCACGCATCAACAACCTCATCTTCAGAGACAGCAAAGATTCTGCATACCAACCATCTCAGCGACTACATAAGACTCATTCGTAGTCGGGAATTATTTGTGACATCTCAGATTTTCCGTCATCCACATGACGTGTACGTTTCTAGTTATGGCTATGTCGAGTAACTCGTTAGCTCATGTCACTTCTCCAGGATTTATTTGGCTGGGCTTGAGCGGCTAGCGGTTAAATTTTTATGCAGCAGTTTCGAATTATTGGTGGGTCCACAATAAATTACAAATAAAATGCTTAAACAAACTCCCCATGAACGAACATGGGCCTCAACATGTGCCCTAGTGCCTTAGATAAGACGTTTCAGCAGCATTCTGAATGTTGTCGGCTAGTAATCTTGAGGTGTCTTGAGGGAAATTCAAGAATAACTCGATGTGAAGTAAGGGTGTCCAGAAAGGCTTCCAACTTGTGCCGTAAAATTCGCAGTGTTTGGCGCCCCACCTCCCGGGACATCTTGATCTTCAGTTGTCTGGAGGATTTCCATCGAGACATCTCTTGACAAAATGCTGAGATACCTTGGCATGGAAAATGAGTCGCTCTTTCGTAGTCTCAGTTTAGTAGATCAAGGATGACAGAACCAGAGGATGACTGTTCAACCATTATCAGTGTGCATATGAATTATGCGATCGATCGTCCCAACCAGGACAGTTACTGGGTCGTCGTTCGATGAGTCGGGCACACCAATCACAAACAAGTGTGAACACGTTCGCCTGTTCAGACGTGATAATTCAGATACTCGAGTCCAGTGCTTCCCTTTGGTGTGGACTCACCGGAATAATTACGCCAGAACAGGAACACGGCCGTTCAAACGAGAGTGGTGTGACTATCAACAAAAGTTTTTTCGCGTGCTATTGTGTGGCAAGAGAGGAAGCCAAGGAAAGCTTGTAACTACTGCTTTGTTGGTTCACCAAATGAGTGTTTCAATCTAGGGGTGCAAGTAACAGTACGGGAACAGCAGTTGCTAGTGACGTCCGAATGCTGCCCTTTTGTTGACGCTAGCCGGTAAACGATTACCTTGTTAAACAGCTCTTCTGATCCCCGCTATGGTCTTTTGGTTTCACTGGCACAATTGGTGTTTATCTTTCAGGGAGAATATTGTCTTGTGTTTGTGGGACTTATTTCCAAATTGAGAGCCTCGGTCTCGTCAAATCATTTTTAAGCATAATCACGAAAGTCCGTTTTCTAGTGGAAACAAAAACCACTCTGGTTAAAAAAAAAGCGAAAAATAAGGTGGAGTTGAATGGAGACTTAGAATACCCTTCACTTACTTCACCATGCGTGCATTTATTTCTACCCATACCTAGGGACCGACCATTTTTAGTCTCTTCTGGGGGAGAGGGGGGTTGCTGCTGAGTTACGCTTCATGGGCCAGGCGAAAGTGATCTATTCGGACGTGTCTCTCCAGCGAGTGGGAGTTGAAGTTACACAAATTGGCTTCAACCACTGAGGATCACCATAGCACATAACTCAAAACAGGAACACTGTTTGTGGATGCCACACTACGCCCATCACTATGAATACCTATCAAGTTTTTACTGTTTGCCTTAACAGACCTTGGTTGCATCTCTCTTGAAAGACTCCTGCCTTCAGAAGTGGTCAATTTTGCTTGGCATTTTGAAGCCTTTTCCAAGAGTTGTGAAACTCCCAGAGGAGACCAGTTTTGGTCGGTGGCTTCCCAGGGAAGGGTGATAAATGTAGAACACCAGTAGATTTAATTTGTCAGAGAATCAATGACACTTCGCTCAATCCCAAAATGACGTGTTTACCCGTGTTAAATTCGCCATTTTTGTCCAATACGACCTGATACTCTTCCACCTTGTAAAGCCACAAAAACATTCAGAATTTGTAACCGATAATAGAGCACTATTCGATACTGAATTTTTTGTATCGCCGTACACGCATACCGTAGTTTTTGGCCACTTTCACAAGGTGTGCATTGCCGAGTGCAGGCAAAACCATACAAGGTTGGAGGGCCGGGTCTCGTAAACCTTCATGTTTCTCTTGCTTTGTGTTTCTATTATTTGGGGAGACGTGATTGTTCTTTCGCGCTCCCAAAATGTGACTTGCGCCGCTCAGTTCAGTGACAAAACTTTCAATACATCAGCAGAATGTTGTGATAAAAGTATATCGTAGTAACTGCGCACACAAAAATAAATGCCGTTGCATATCAGGATAGAGAAAAACACGAGCACTGTCTATCTCTTCGACGATAAGTTTGTAATGCTTTTGTTTCTTATGCACGTATATTAACGAGGAACAATGGAACGACTGACAACATGGGAGACTTGGTAACTACCACTTGACAATGAAAAAATAACAAACCGTCCCAGTTACTTATCCCGTTGGAATTGATCGCTTGTATTGATCCTGAACTCAAAAAATCGAGGAATAACCATAAGTCCAGAGATGGATATTCAAATACCTTCATATGTTCAGCTACTGAAAAACCGCAAGCTGTTTATCAGTAATCCTTTTGTTACAAATATTACGAGTGCAGTATCCGACATACGGAATTTCTGGTCCCAAAACTGCTCCCAGGAGTGTTTGAGACCCATCTTACCAAGTATTTAGAAAAATAACAATTACCTAGTTGGCTTCAGAACCAAAGAACAAGAATATCCATATTTTGGTGTATGACAGACCGCAATGCTCGAGTAGCTGTACGGGAGAAATAATTGTGATCCCAAGCCAAATAAGAAATAAGTTCAAAAATCTGGAGCAAACAATCACTTTATTCACTAGTATTCCTGTTATACCCAGAGGACTAAGAATCAAAGACTTCAATGGATAAATCGGGAATTTCGGAGCCAAAGAATGGATTTTAAGTTCCTTTCAGAAAAGTTGATCGAGGCATTGCAGAAATAACATAAAACTTTGCAAAAATGCCATCGGGGTATCGGTTCATCAACTAATCAGCAACCGCGAATGCGCGCAGTCGAAATTAAAGCATGCACCATAAAAGCGATTCAAATTAATCATAACAAAATGGAGATGTTTTGGGGCAATCTTGCGGTTTCTTAAAACACCAGGTTGCACTCGTGTGAATTTTCGCGTCCGGTGGTCCACTGCATTTTGGGGGTTTCGGGTATACTCCCAAACATCAGGTGCACACAGCACTTGGAAAAATGGGTGAAAATTGCTTGTAGGCCTCTGGAATCTGCTGCCAGTTGCCTTCAGTCTACTACAGCAAATCTAGTGTTACCTATTGGCCGTAAGTGAACTTGTAAAACCACCTTTTCAATGTCCACAGGTAATTCAGCGATACTCCAGTGATTTCCTCCGTCAGAACTAGTGCCGAAAGCAAACAGTCATTCATATATGTGTCTTACTTCGCCACAAAATCAAGCAATATTCTCAATTTCTCTGGTTTGTGAGAATTAAAGTGACTGGACCTTACCGCCGTATGACGGTTTGTGCACCTCTGTAACCCATTAAGCTGTAAAGGGGAGAGTACCAGTGGCACTCATAGAGCCTTTTACATCAGACCGGTAAATTGGTATAGATCTGACTAACAGTGCCCAGGTCCTACAGATTTGAGGTCGTAACATATGTAACGATTTGCTCCTTAAAAATTGAGGCATCTATGACGGTAGTACACCAGTCACGATTGATTTGCTTTTGGGTCAAAGGATTTAACAATCCCAGTCGTCCTCCGGTCTAGACCTGGGCACCCTGGCGGTATTCAACCCTACGTATAACGATGGGATGTGCATTTAAAAATGATCTCATGCCACTGTGGGTGTCACATGACATCATCTGATGGATTACCTTATTTACTGAACACATCAGGGTGGATAAATTGATGTCTCTGTTCTTTCTCTTTCATATATTCGTTCTTTTCCCCCTCCTCATTCCGTTTCCGGTGAATCTCCGTAGGCTTATTCTTAAGGTCGGACAGATCCGTTCGCCGCCCATAGCCGTTCGCTTCGATATCTACGGTTAACTCGGCCAACACGATCACAGGCACTTCGGAATCTTTTTTCGAATTCCGTCGTTCATTTCATCCGTCGGCCTTTGAAGTTCGCACTCTGAACTGTGGTGGACCACAGGCTGCTCCTGGATGTACGTTGAACTAGCTTTCTAGTGACGTGCGCTGTCTATTTGAAAAGAGGATTCAAGACCTATTCTATCCATCAGTTTCCTCTCGCTTCCAGTTTAGTACCTGTGGTGATCCAGAAAACGCTGGTACTGGCTCTGCTGAGGTTGGCATTGTTCTGAGCTCCGAGTTGAAGTCTGCTTTAATTGTTGCTCGACACTAGATAACTGTGTACAGTTCTTTTGACAGCATTTGTGAGACAGTCCCGTAAACGTGCCGATATTCACTACCTGTCTACGCCCTAACACTCCGTAAATCTAATACTCTCAAAGGCTATTTTCACGACACTCTGGGCGCATTGTTGTGGCGGGCCAAGAGCTCAGCTATTGATGTAGTTGTCGAGGATATGATTGGGCAAGTAGGTAGACTTTGCGCTTGTAAGATTAGATTTAAGGCAGCTAGCGAGGTATATAAAACCCTTCGCAACTTTCAATGATACTCCTTGAATTGTAAGGGACATGTTCAGGGATATCACGTTCTGAAGCATGACCTTGAACTTTATAAGTGCAGTGTGCATTCCGAAAGATGATAGGAATGTAACTAATCAAACGAGAAACCAGCAAAAGTCGCCATTTTGGTCGGGTTGGGTACTTCACTAGACAGGACACTAAAGGCATGGAAGCAGTGGTTCGTTGGTGAACAAACAGGGTTGGACAAAACCAGTCAGTAGATGGGTCACTTGGAAACATCAGTACAGTGATGGCCCGAAGAAG
Organism: Opisthorchis viverrini; assembly: GCF_000715545.1. Taxonomy (NCBI): domain Eukaryota; kingdom Metazoa; phylum Platyhelminthes; class Trematoda; order Opisthorchiida; family Opisthorchiidae; genus Opisthorchis; species Opisthorchis viverrini. The sequence goes on along the minus strand of NW_008751983.1, from coordinate 363,629 downwards.
CCAGGTCAAAGTAAGCTTCAGTCGTACGGTCTGGTTAATGGATGTAAATTCTGAGCATTGCTGTAGTGTAATTCATTTATGGCTTCACCGCATCTCCGAAACCGGAGTTTTTTGCTCAGTTTTACTACCATCCAATTCGTAGGTCTCGAATTCTCATGAATGTACCCACACGGGTACCTTCATGTGGGGTACGCATTACTACATGGGAAAGGACGGATGTCGCTCTCTTTTGAGGTTTGTGGGTGACAGGTAGACGCAGACCAGGAGCTCAATCCTCCTTTCCTTCGGTCGAGAGAGCAAGCCGGTACCGCTGGGTTAGGCGATCAGAAGTATAGATGCATCCGGTCCTATTAGGAATGTGGAATGTCGAGCTTTAACCGGCGGAATGCTGATTTAGCGGTGGGTGTGCACAGACGAGCATAAGTAAAGAAACCTATCCAAGCATCTCAACTGAAAGACCATGGTTATCGGCGCACTTCATATGCAGTAGCGACGCGACAGCAAGCTGTCAGCTTCCTCCACGGTACCGGCAGAAACGAACACTTTTCCCAGAACTACATTCATTGTCGGTATGATGTCCAGGACGCATTATCGTTTGGATCATAGCACAATTCAGCACTAAACTAAGACGATTCATTTCAATCTCCCCCAGAAAGCTTCAAGCGGTTTTTAAATTCGAAGAACAGCTACCAGACTTTGGTGGAAACAGCTACCCAAACAGCGACCGAAATTCGACCTATTGTAAGGTTATTTCACTGAATATAAAAGATCTATCCGTAACGTATGTTACTGAATGAATAGACACACGGAGAATCTGTCTTCATCCTCTGTGCGGGTTTTCATACAGCCATGGTTGGTTGGCCGACTGCAGTCATACTCGGTCAACTGTACGACAAGAACTTGCACTTTTAGAACTTCAGCAATTTTTTTTGTTACTCCTGGTGATAGTTAACATTGGACATACTGGAAATGGAGCGGTCGCGCAGGAATTGGAGAGACAGGTTGCAATACTTGCATCTGTTTCCACTTGATGGGAGAAATAAGCGTGGAAGCCTAGCAAAAACAATGAAGGTTGTTAGTGGTTGCACGAACATGAGTCTTGCCAGCTTGTTTGTCTTTCACAGTCACGTTAACCTCAGATGAGGTAACTCGAAAACTCCTTGAAGCCAGGGGATAGATGATTCGTGAATAAGCGTCGTTTCGCTGCAGGTCACCGTTCACAAAAAAGGCAGATCTGTGGTAGCTTCAAGTTTGAACTACCTACCATACGGCTCATCCACTCCCTGAATCGGGGTTTACTTGTTCTTAATATAGATCTAAGTGGAAAAAAGATGGGGAAATTCCTCTTCCGATTTAGTTTCACTATGTTCTAGGAAAGTAGGAGCAAGTTTACTTATTTTCAGTTGCTTGTCATCCCTACTTTAATCCAACGCTAAACACCAAACAATAGAACGACAGTCTCCTCTCAATTACAGTGAAGACAATGAAACTTCACATACTTCGATCACCCTAAATTTGAAAGTGGCTGCCGGTTGAAGTATTTTTAAAAGTGAAAAGTCAGTGCAACGCAGAACATACCTTCTGACAGCAGTGGAATTAACAATCAGAAGGTTATGCCTGAATCTCCGTCATCAAGTGAGACCTACTCTCGAGTCGTTCACGTTCGTAAATTCGCCTCAAGAAGAGCGAAATGACCAGCGAATTGCGGCTCGGACCGTGGAGACAAAGCAATGGATCTGAGATTTGAAATTTTCACCGGTTAGCAATCCCGAAGAACTGTGAAGAAGCGCTAGCTTCTGCTTGCAACGTCGAAATGTAATTGGTGTCGGCACAGCAGTTCTCAGGGAAACTCCGTTGGCCAATCAGGGAAGATTACAGATAACTGGATACATATTCTGCTTACCTGGAACTTCACAGGATTATCACAGGAACACAAGATAACCGGTCATTTGAATGGAAAATCATCGGATTACTCGAGCTGCATCTGTGCAGAGATAATCAATATCGAGACCATCATGATTGTCTAGAGAGGTCAAGATAATTGCGATTAAGACCACTGGATTAAAAAAGAAGGTAGAAGGACTGGTTCTACAAAAATAATCTGTTCACCTAGAAACATCAAAACTGAGAAATTCAGCTGGGTTCCAGGTGAGTCTCTCAAAAAACCAAATTAGTTTGCAAATGAGTGTATTTCTCGAAAACAGTGCAATTTGGGTTTAAGTAGGCCATAAGTTTGACGGAAATTCGGGGACTGCGCCTACCTGATGAGCCCCAAGAAGGGCGAAACCAGTCATGGACTGTCGAGAAGCTTTCAGCAACCTTATGAGTAGTGCATTACAAAAATCTACTCACCTCTTCTTCCCTGGTAGAGAAGGAGCAACTGTCAGCTATCCCAGCTGACGAGGAGCCTTTGAAATTCAAGACCGAACTTTTGAACAATCAGGGCATACTGAGGAAAGCATGGTGAGTTAAAAGAGCCAAAAGATCAAGATCAGCTGCACAGATGGGCGATTTTATCAGCAATTTTCTTGAAGTATTGAAAGGAAACTGCTTCCAGTGCATCCCGAACACATGAAGCAGCTGAAATCTTAATAAGCCTGTAAACATACTGCATGTTTGGAAGACATGTTTCTTGGCATCACCTAACAACTCGTTCAACATAAATTGGGACCATTTCAACCTTTCCAACCGACCTGCGAAGACTGAACTTTAAAGGACTATAGCTGAACTGCCATAGTGGATTACTTATTGAAATGTTCTACATGTGGGACCACAATCGGTAGCTGAAGTTCTGGACTTGATTTGTATTATGATTGCAGATAGGCTACTGCGCTGTCTGTCGGTTGGGGGAGAAAAACTATACAAGCGGATGTGGAAATGCTGCATAAATTTGTGACCTGATTGACAAGCATCGCCCAAAAAAAACACGACATGGATCAATAGTAAATAAGGAGTGAGGTCAAGTACGAACACATTGGGGTGGACAAGATGTCACATCAAGTGAACATGGAGACACACAGAAACACAAGGGTCACGTCCATTCAAACAGCCGCTAAAGTCCGTAAAATATGAGGACTGAAACATGTTCCACAGGAATTCAAGGAGGCTGCAATCGTAACACAATTCAAATAAGAACGGAAATCGATAGCAAAGGGGAGGTCGTCGGTCAACTAGTCCTCCTTGCTTTGTGGGGAAGATCCTGACATTCATCCTACTCAACCTACTGAACGTTAATATTCTGGAAGAGAACAGCCCTGAAGGACAGTCTTAGCTCTGAAGCGAATGCATCACGATTTTTGCAGTGTATTAGCTGCATGAAAAATGCTAGGAAAGAAATCAACCATCATACGCGCTGTTTGTAAACTGCATAAAAGCCTTTGATTCCATCAAGACGGAGCCACTGAGGATCGTCCCGAAAACTCGGCTGTCTAAAAAAACTGCCAACGGGTGTGAAGAGAGTCTACTTCCTCATTGAAAATCTTTCTTAACCTCTATCTGACGTATGTAGAAGGCGTACCAGTTCGGGGCTGTCTGGACGACCAACTCTTCAACTCGAAATGCTTCATGACCAAAGCGAAGCTGTTCAATTCGAAGATCCGTATGTTGCTTTCTGCGGGTGGCATGCTTGTTAACACATTCTGAGGCAAAATTACACTAAATAACCGCAACAATTACCTAGACAGCATCTAGCTTTGGTCTCAGTATAAACCTGTTCGAGTTTTACATCTTTAGATGTCATGTATTCAAATTAATGACAGCGTATGATGGAAATATTCGTTAACTCGGCAGCACGATGTGCTGTCTGCGAACTTGATATTCGAAATACGTGTTCGGGTCGTCAAGCTAAGCACACAGTTTTCGAACGCTTATAAAAACGAGTTTGGGGCATCACAGTCGGCGCGCAGACACAAAGGTTTCACTTCACCGAACTGTCCTATTGTCTTCATTGTTGCACAGCAGCGAAACATGGACACGGCACAGTGGAATGCTTAACCAGTTCCAGCTACAATACTTGCCTATGGTACTACAAATTCAATGGTCAGCTAAGATCTCAAACACCGAATTTCCTAAAAAGAATGGAGTGCACCCCGATGCACAGAATGATCGGATAGACTAGGTGAAACTAAAGTCCGATAACAGTATCCCAATTACTGTCAGTTAAAGGACGGAACAGCCTAAAGTCCCCTATTGTGACAACTCTCTGGTAAGTGTTCGGCACTCCAGTCTTACTGTTACATCTTAGAAGAATACGACATCTAACAAAGCGAATGGCCTAACTGATGCGTACATAGGCATGTAGGTCTTTCAGATACAAAGCATCTCAATGCTTTGATGCAAATTTTATTCGGAATGGCCGCACAACCACAGCCACATGAATCTGTGCAATTTGCGGTCTCACGTATCTGCAGTGAATCAGACTCACTAATAAGAGCTAATAAGGAAAAGCTAATGAATAGCCTAGGCAAGTTTCCTCCATTTCCAGCCGATATCTGGGAGAGCTTAGTCAGCTCAATTTCCTTTCAAACATCTGCTCAACCCTAGGAGCCAAAATTAACACTGGACATCCGACAACCTGGCTATCCACTGTCGTTTAAAATGCGTTGTAATAAACATTCTTCAGGAAGCATCACTGTGGCAATTGATATTTGAGAAGGAACTGTCTGAGGAGACCGTCTGATTGGTGTGGAACAACTGTGCTGGTGTTCAATGTTATACAATCGTGCTTTGGTCGGTACATTGCTCTCAAGAAGGAGAAATAGGCGTTTTTGGCCGCTGATCTTAGTGCCTCGGTTTTAGATCGGCACCAGCCACTCGTAACGGGGCGTTGCATTCGGTCCCGTGCATATCGTTTGTGGTCTACCCACTACGTGCAGGCATCCAGTGGATCAACCAGTATAGACTGGCGTATCCGTTTCACCTGTTAAACGAACAAACAAACAAATTAATATGGCAAACGATAGACTCAACAGAGCCCCATACGATCCTTCCCCTGAAGCCCTTTCAACTTTTAGGAGAGTTTTTAACACTATAAAGTTGGAATAGTTGGAGGAGTGCACTGCAAGATTTGGGCGAAATTCCCTCGATGGAATGAAGTCTTCATGTTCATTGAGTGAGCTCGGATTGGTCGACATTGCGATCTGTTTTGGCACCATGGTCTTGCAGAAAAGCTAACTCTAGACGGGTGTGAACCCACCCAACCGATTCGGAGCTTGTCTCGACAGCTTGGTATGTAGACTTGGCTGGTATGGATAATATGAGTGGTTTGCGCATGCAGAGACACACATGCACAGACACTCACCAAGTTCACCAAGGCGCAAAAGACCTCTGTACCCAGGTGACGGCCAGAATGACGCATACGTATTTTCTGCTTAGTAGCTGACCAATGAGTAAAGCATGCCGAAATCCAACAAGCCTTCGCAGCCCGACGTCCCCAAGATCCGCACTGATGGGGAAAATTCCACCAAAGTTGTCTGAAGAGAACGAACTACTCAAAAAGTAGCCAAAACTCGTTAACAATCTGCGACCGCTTTAGCTATTCTTGGGGCTCGTCAGTTAGGCGCAATGCCTGAGTTTCCGTCAACCTGGGTTCTGCTAGACCTCTGTACCCAGGTGACGGCCAGAATGACGCATACGTATTTTCTGCTTAGTAGCTGACCAATGAGTAAAGCATGCCGAAATCCAACAAGCCTTCGCAGCCCGACGTCCCCAAGATCCGCACTGATGGGGAAAATTCCACCAAAGTTGTCTGAAGAGAACGAACTACTCAAAAAGTAGCCAAAACTCGTTAACAATCTGCGACCGCTTTAGCTATTCTTGGGGCTCGTCAGTTAGGCGCAATGCCTGAGTTTCCGTCAACCTTGTGTTCTGCTTGCATTCCTATCGAACAGGATTCACTAACTAACCTTATAAGCAAACGAATTTGGTTTCCATTGGAGACTGGACTGAATCCACTCGAATCACTCATTTATGATGATCTTCTCGTGCCTTAGTTGGTACTATATTCGAGATATCTCAATATGTCTTCCTGACATACCACATTGCTCAGCTGAGTCTCCCGTCAGAACCATGTTCGTATGCCAATGAAGGTATCTGGTGAATTACACCAACGTTAATTTCTATACAATGAATACTTTGGTGTTCTCTGGATGACGATTTCGCACCAAGCACAGTGAAGTAAACACTAGAACTGTTTTTCGCTGTGAATGTTCAAATAATTCAGATCCGCCGCCAAGGCTGTTTAGTCTGTTGTATTTGAGAACCATCTGTTGCTACTTTAAATGATGTCTTTTTAATGCTCATGGTACTGTTTACTATAGATATGCTGGATTCTTACAACATGCGAGAACGATTTGTTATGATCGTTTTATTTAGGGTTAGCTGGAGATCCCACGTGAATGAAAACTGTAAGATATATGACAAGGGCCTTGGAACAGCGGCAACAAAGTTAAAAAGATCTCTTTGCTCATCTTGATTGGAGGGGATACCTTCCGGGGGACACTGCATAGGGTGAAACATGAGTGTAGCAGCTGGTGGAAAAATCGCGCGAAAGGTCGCGACTAGTTTTATGGATTCTTTTTGAAAGAAAGTGCTCAGGAGTCAGCCGACCATTCATCTCCTGTTATAAATAGATATTTGACTCTAGGATGCGATTCGAAACAAACCCATCGCTAATTCTTCAGGGAATCAGCAAATGATGCAGCCACTACACATGAGTTTTCATCAAGTACTGGTGAACAGTTCGTTTCTAACCAGAATCCACCTATTTTTCTACATCCTATTTAACTATCAAGTGCAGGCTGTTGTATTATACTTAGACACACCTGCCAGCACAATGGACGCGGACTATATATCCCGAGTTTTATCTCGCTGTTCCAATCCATGTCGACCTTGCTAGTCATGTCTGTTCTATTAGTTATCCCAGTGTCAAGAACTGTTGACCAATCAAATCTTCAAGTCGTTCTGTGGATTACTCAATTTCGGTGGGGATCATCCTGCACCGGGCAACAAGACGGATGCAACTCGTCCCGGAGACAGTCCACGCTATCAGGCCTCTGGCAGGTCAAACCATTATACCACCACAAGGTGACAACTGTTCGTTACAACTCAATTCAATCCCCGTCCAATGGCGGTTATCGCATTCTCTGTGAGAATCTTCCTCTTTGTTCAGTCGATAGGAATGTGTGTATCTGGTCGACCACCGCTACCCTTACCGCTGCCCTTCATTTTTTGCACACTGTCGCTGCTTTCTTCGTAACATCAAAATATTAAGCTCTTTGTAGACTGTAATTTGCCCGACTGCTGCCTGCTAACAACGTCCCCTATACTATTTCTCCACTTCGACATGAAACGGGACTTACTCGTCTTCTGTCTTCGAATACTTGATCACCAATGCCCTCAAACAACAGCAGAAGTGTGTTGACGACAGTATGTTCACGATAAAGTGATCCGTAAGTTAAATAAAACTTGTCATTTTGAAGTGACTTTATCATATCACCAAAGAAAGCGTTGATCTCTGTCCGAAATCCTTGCTAGCGAGAATCTCACCCGGATTAGACCCTAGCATGGCATCACAAAAGAAGTGCCACTGCACTCAGAAAGAGTTCCGTGGGATTTTCGCGTCTTTCTTACTTAGGTCCATGTGATTCTCTACCGGTTCGTTGAAAAATCCCGCAGGGAGTATGATGTGCCCTATCACCATGTTGATTATCCCATCACCATCCATCTGGATGATCAAACTAATGTTTATCTGCGGTTACGTATTATGTGTGTTTTAGTGGAACCTTGTTAATGATGCTGAGTCGATTCCGTTGGTCACGTCCTACTCCGATGTGTCTATTTCAATACTTTTCGAAGGTGTACGCAGCTTAGACGTAATATACTACTAATTAGGTTGCTGAAGACTCTTCGAAAGCCCACGACTGGTTTCGCCCTTCTTGGGAGTGTTGAAGAGCTTTCAGCAACTTTGTGAGTAATACGTTCATCCATGTATCGCGTTATTTCTCGAACATCGTGCCAACTGAAACATGAGGCGGCTTGGTGCAGTACACCCAGTTGCTTGAAAACATAATAAACTGGAGATTCAGCCAGATTCCAGGTGAATCGCCCGTCGAAACCAAACTGATATGCAAATGACTGTATTTGTCGTGTATGTATCATGTGCTTGATCATTTTCCTTAAGGTCGTTTTCTCCCACTTTCCCGCTCTTCTCTCTCCTTTTCACATTTTTCTAGACTGCATTTCTCAATAATGTATAGCATTAAATTCCCGGTACCCCCACTGCTGACGGTGGTGATTCTGTCTTGATTGGCGTGCCAGTGGGGTGTGCCCAAATATTCCGTTATAACAAGTAAGGTTTTGATGCAGAACCCAAAAAACAGAGATACCAACTATACGTTATTGTCTGCGAACTACAAAGTGTCTCATAATGGACACAAAAAATAATGTTAAAACTTTAACACCAATTATAACATTTATCATTCTTTAGGCGGACATACATGCATTATGAAGGTTTACTGTAACAAACTGGCATTACAAATGATGTTGGAAAAAGCCTCCCCTTCATTCCATAACAAGTTGGAGGCGGTATGAGATGTGAGACACAGCATGTTTCACTTCTTCAAGCGTCACTCGTGCACACTCCCCTTCAATTCTTGCTCTTAATTCCACCAAATTCTTCGGTTTATTTTCGTGATATACGCGAGCCTTGATCATTCCCCAAAACCAATAATCCAGAGGTGTGAGATCAGGTGACCTTGCGGGCCAAAAGTTTGGAAATCTACGAGCAATGACTCACTCATCAGAAACTTACTCTCGGAGGTAAGTTATCACTTGGTTTGAGTAGTGGGGTGGAGGATCATCTTGTTGAAAGACGGTCGATGACTTCTTGTGCTACTTGAGTTGCGGGATGACATGCGTCTGCAGCATATGGAGGTAACTGTTGCCGGAAACCGTAACATCAAAGAAAACGGGACGCAGGAGACACTTTGAGGAGAATCCCATCCACACACAGAGGTGAGGGGAATGGGTGAATTACTCGTGAGGAGCTTCACGGAACCATATCACGCATTTGTGCTTGTTGATTATGCCATCCAAAGAAAAATTTGCTTCATAGCCCCATAAAATGTTGGGAACGATTTCTTCATTGTCCAGCAGCCAGTTAGCGAAGGCGATACGTTGCTCCTTGTCTTCTTCCGTGATGTTTTGTAATAAAGTGAAATGATTCGGGTAGAGATGAAGGTGGCGTCTCATAATAAGATGCACGCTGGCGAGGGGAATACCGGTCAACTGAGACACCTGAATTATTGTCGAAGATTCTATTGTGCTCTGGGACTGAAATTGCTCGACGGCATTCTGTACAATGGGCGCTCTTTCATCACTCAGAGACTTTCTCCCTTTACCATAAAAATTCAATACAGATCCAGTGGACTCAACTTTCACAATCAAGCATGTAATGGTCGACATGATGAAAGGATCTTCGATGAGACCATGTTTAGTTTTGTAACCACGAAGTACAGTGGTGGCGCTTTCACCAAGGGAATAATAGATTTTCACAATTTCAATGCGCGTACTGTAAACAGAAAGAATGCCAACACTTGCACACAAAACCTTTATATGGCTACTAATAATGAAAAATTTTGTTATGCTTTCTTTAATTGTTTACGTTTACTTACCTGTTCAAAGTTTGCGTCTATTATGAGACACCTTGTATAGGTGAGCTCAAACTTCAATGATAATAGTGAGGACTGAGTAGTTTAGAAGCAATCGGTTCATCAGCTTATGCCCGAAATTGCCATTCGGTCCTGGAACCATAGAGTTTATAACTCCTCGTATGAGATAAAGTTGACTGTGGAGGAAAGAAGTCGTCTACTCACTGGAAGAGGCAAACAGAAGAAATGATAAACCTTGCATTTGTTAAAAAATCCAAAAACTATCCATAAAACGAAAATAATCATGGACATAAAACGCTACTCTGTCTAGTAACACTGAGCATCGTATCCTACAAAACAGTCTCATCATATAGTAATTTATCAGACGCGCCGCTTACATTTCACAATGTGCCTAATTTCATTCTAATATGATTTCTGTCTGCGGAGATTCGCATCAAACTACATATACAGGGTTTCACAGTGAGTTTTGGGAGTCAGGCATCTTAACTGTGACTCATCAACGATTAGGCGGTGCTAGCAACGAGATTTCTACTTGCCAGATAAACTTTTCCTTAGAGATTTAAAGGAAATCCTCCCAAAACATACTGTCAACGGTAGCCGAACGCGGATCCAAAGGCAGTCGCATATGCGCTCAAGCATCTGCATCTTGGTGTGATCTTCACTCAACAGCTGAGCAAGAATTAGCAATGCCATAAATGTGGATAATCTTAGTGGGTTACGAAGACTGACAGTTGAGTATGCTTTAAGTGTTCCGGACAAGTCGTACGTCCACACGGTATAGCCCAAAACACATGTCACTTAAGTACGGACGTCGATGTTGTCTTGTGTTTGGAGTAATGGCAGTCAGACTAGCCATCATGGAGATGACAGGCGCGGTAATGGGTTGGTTGCGGGTTCATTTTTTGTTCCACCCCCTTGATCGCCAAGCGGTGTGAAGAAAGCGTTGGATGGACAGCCACCAGGTCAGGCGACTGATCGATAATCACACTGACTAGAGCGACTGGACCAGACCGACCGTCACCAATGATTGGTGGACAGCAAAAACGTCTACCTGGTTTTTCGGGGACAAGACTTGAGGCATTTGTCGAGGACATTAGTCAGTTTTGATCCCGCCGTGCAGAACGCACGATGGTCTCTTGCATCTCCCCCACTAACGTCGAGCATCAGCGTCACGCTGACCAGCAAACGGGTGGCAATTTGGATACCGTACTAACAGTACCGAATGTTGCACACAGTATGCGTCTGTCTACCGGTTTGGCCGCCTCGGAGGACGTCGACCGTCTAATGTGGCAAGGTACGTTCTAGCTGGTCTTTTAAAACCACAATTTTCGTGCATCCTCCATTGAAACAAGACTGTCATCTTTTCGTAGTCACTGCTCACGGTCTGTACGATTCTTGATTAATCTAAGATCCACAGGCGAGTGTGGTACACCAGAATTGTTTGGGCAACCCAAAGTACTTCTTGTTGATGCTTGACATGATTTCACCGAAATCCACAGCTTCTGCATCTCATAAACCACGTACTAAAGAAAAGGCAATAGGGGCGTGGGAAAACGCAACAAGTTTCGAAGATCAGATGGATGTCTCATTCATCCGGTTCACAATGCACACTGTGCGCAAAAGCACCCCGTTTCTGAGCCTCCATCCGAAGATTGTCTGAATCTCGCTGTTTGTAAATTCATGAACCTTGGTTTACCGGCTAGAAAGATATATTTTTTAGGGTTTGAAGGTGCTGGAGTTACAAGGACTTTTGCACTAACAAGTTACCGGATTGTTGATTGTCTCAAGAAATGCTGAGATCCAGGTTACCTATGAAATTCGGTCATCTCCGAATGTCTTTCTCTCTTTCATTTGTTGACTATCACAGCGAACTCCAGTTAGTTTTAGTATCTGAGCCTGCGCTGGTCCCGGGATCCGCACTGTCAGGTGACAAGCAGCTTAGCAGTTTTTGAGTACTCCACCTATCTTTTCATCTTCCTGTCGTGTTTGCTCCGAAATTCTTTCTTTTCGTCAGACCAAATTATTTGTGACCGAAAACTACCTGAAGACACCAGAATGGGAATAAAATTTTTGTCGAAATCACCAGCGTTCGAAGCGTATGCCATACCCAACCGACGTAAGATGCCGTCTCTCTTGGCAAATCTCACGACTAATCCCCCGAGCATGCGGAAATTAGTCGTTTTGGTGTGAGGAGATCACCTAATTTAAAAATCGACCACGTAAATACATCACCGATACGACCTGCTGCGCCAAGTTTCACCGCACACCCGGGCAGTAACTGTCACTTTGTACGAGGGTATAAATTGTCACCTATAGTTGAAAGCAAAAGTCAGCCCTGAATAAGACCGTCAGTAGATTTGATTTTTAAATGAAACCTCACATTCCATAATTAATGGATAACTCGTTCAATTCATCCTTTTGAATATGGATATTCATTCCGGTAATATCAATAGGGTTACGTATAATATTAATAAATGATCGTTCAGCTGTAACACCCTGTCGGTGTCTAGCTGCCACGATACCAAAAGGAAGAGCGAGGGCTGGGGTACTGCCAAGCTGCCCAAGCCTAGACAGGGGAAGTCGAGAGAGAGAGAGATCGGGTTGCTTGCGGTCAGTAAATTCGCGCTCTAACCAGTGAGTCATCTCGTCCTCAACATGATTATTTGGTCCATTATTTTCGACTCTTTTACGGAGGTAGAGAAGTTAAGCAAAAGGACTGGCTGTTCAGTTTTCTCGCACCATTTTTCCCACCTACCATGTCAAGTAGATTTCAGAGTTGCTTCTGTATGCTTTAAATTAATCACTTGAAATGTTCATAGCCACACCACTCGCTTTTGAACCGTCGTCCTGTTCTGGCGTCATTATTCCGGTGAGTCGACACCAAAGGGAAGCACTGGACTCGAGTTTCGCTCTTGTTAAAATGTCTGTTACAGAAGTTTCAGTCAGATTTAGCTTTTCAAACTCACACCTTTGGTCATCCGCCTTAGGTTTCATCCTTATTAGTTAGTGGCTTCTTGACCTAAAGCCTGTCACCTCATTCATTCTTCATTCTGTCTTGAGCCGAATGCACCTGTTCCCTAGTTTATTTAAAAGTCAAAAGGGTACTGAACAAATAGGTGGGTGACTGAAATAGCTGTGAAATTTAGGGGTATTTTCATATCAAAAACTATGATGCTCAAGTAAATTCAACCAACCAAAAGAATATTTGCGTCCTCTTATTTCCATGTCTTTAGAAGTCACCAAGTGTAGAACGTGGAAGAAAACGATTGTTCATTAGGCACTGTTCGGTTCACTTGACCCATCGAGTGAAGTGGTTCAGTTCTTAGAGCGCGAATTTGCTGGCCGGAAGTTTCGAACCCGATCTCTGCCTCTCGGCTTCCCCTGTCTAGGCTTGGGCCGTATCCTATCCCTCGTGCTTCCTTCTGGCGGCATGGCAGCTAGGCACCGAAAGGGTGCTACAGCTGAAGGATTTTTTTTAAACACATGTAAATCCTTAGTTTAGCTGAACTGAGTTAGTATAACAAGAGTGATGAAAGCTCTTCAGCAATTAACTAAAGGCTTCCCCAGGTGGATATATTCCTTAAATTCGAGTTGCTCTTCCTACTAAGAGAACAACACAACTGAGTGATTCATTCGAAGCTTTGGATGATTCATTTGAGTGTACGAACAAGTGATCTATTTAGCACGCATTCTGTTGCCTTGCGCAGCACCCTGATGTTTGGTCTGTACGCGAAAAACGCACCACTGTACGGATCTCAAAGACCTTTTGTTATCGAACCTCAGCAAACTTCTGACTAAGGACGCGAGTGGATAAAACAGCCCTGTGTACTCCAGTTGTAGCTGTATACGTGAGATCAGGAACCAAACAGGAACTAATACTTTAAGAAGCTTCCAAGGTAGAATATCTCGCATTGTACAATTAGTTAAGCTTTAGGTTTCTCAAAGTGTTTTTTAGCCTTCTTATTTTCAAGAGTTCCTTAGTTTACTTTGAGCGTGTGATGAAACCAGTTGTTCGGTGTTCTAATGTAAGATTTATTGTCCATCGTTGTGAAATTAAGTTGACCTGAGCGAAGAAAACTACCCGCTTGCACACAATACCGTGCGTCACGTGGCGAAGCCATCGGGACACCCAATAGACGCATTGCACAGAATAACACGCACGAATTCTCTACCCATTATTCAATGCATGAGCAATTCCAATAGTCAGTTAAGTTGGTCTCTGTGTGTGTGTTCAAACGGCCGGTTAGTCGAGCAGCGAGAACTGACCCTCACTGTGATAAGGGTGTGATCAGCGGTCTGTTGCACACGTGCGGACGACCGAGAAACACGTGTGAGTTGTGACGTCAGAGTCAAGACGGTAGACTCAGGAAGTTGCGACTTGAGTAAGCGTGTGAAACAGTCACGTCTAACAAAAAGACATCCGAAAAACGATCAATGAGTGTGTCACTGACCTGCCGACACTTACAGGATCGGAACGAAAGGACTGATCACCTCCGCGCTGCAGAAAGCACTTAAAAGTTCAGCTTCACATCGTTCTCGTTTGAACAGTACTTCTTTGGTCCTGGTGCAATTATTCTGGTGGGTTCACGCCAGATGGGGAAGCACGGGCCCCGAGTCTCACCCTTGTTAGATATCATCAACAGTGCACATCCTTAGCGGTACCGACCTTTGAACACCGGTCACCTGGGCGAGCATGCTCCCACTACTCCACGCCCCGCATATCAAATACCCAAACTCAAGCCCCGACGCCCATGAAAATATGCACTGCTGATGAGTTCTGATAAGAGTGAAACTCGAATCCAGTGCTACACCCCTTTGGACCGGAGAGAGCGGTGCGGATGAGAACGATGTGAATGTTGGTTTTTAACTGTAGATGGCCAGGTTTTCAATCGTGCTTCACTGCGATAGCGCCATCTTGCTACACAGAGCATTGACGAGAGAGATAGAGGTTGAGCACTGCAAAGTCTGGTTTGTGAAGCATGTGTCGTAGCCGCTGTACTCTGCATCGCTTGATCAATTTGGAGTGGTCTAGTGCGATATAGCAGCAGTCCGTGACACCATTATTAGAGACTCTATCGTTCTAACGCACTTTATGTACCCCCAATGAACACCAGTTATCAAGTAACTCGAATCTTCGAACATCAACATTTTGGCGAGGCTATATGTCACACGGGCATCTTAGTACGAATTGGCGACCACAGTGTGCACACAGAGGTTTGTTTGAAGGCTAGTTTCCGAGCGTTTCCGTATGACGACTTGAGCCTGTATGGGCATGTTTCTGGCGTTATCATGGCGCTTCTACCTCTTTGAGAGGTTTGGAGGATGATGAAGCCAAAATAATTGAAGGACTCGACTTGGTTTATGGTTAACACTAGGCATCTTAGACTGGATATCCATGCCTCTGGCGAACAATCTTGTCCTTTCGATATTTATTTCCAGTTCAACCAGAGAAGCGTAGTGACCGAGGATAGGCTACATTCCTGTTGAATCTCCACTCAGATCGAAGATAGCATCAGGGTGCCCAAGATCCGTGATTCAATTGGTAGAATTTATTGATAGTCCAGAGAAGCCACTGAAGGAGTGCTACATCGAAATGCATTGGCAAAACTGGACAGCTCTGTCAAACATCAAGCCAAATGCCACATCAACTTCCACATATATTCGGCTGCTGGCTTAACTGAATAACTGAATAGCAGACTCTGATGAGATTCAGCAGCCTACCTTCCAGGCCATCTTCCTTCAAAACAGATTAAAGGCATTCGTTGTTGACTGATTCATACGCTATGCCCAGTCAATGAAGCAAACAGTGGTTGATTGCTGGACTTTTTAGCGCTACTGCCAAACAGCGTGGCGTATCTATTCGGTCTACGTAACCTCCGCCTTCGCGGAAGTCTCCCTGAGGTGAGAGTCTCCAGTCTGAGGTGAGATTGTCGCTTCTACAAGGCAGTGGAGTATTATTCAAAGATTTTGACTTCGATATCTGTCAGGTAGACCTCACAAACCCTTCTGTCGCCTGTTTTTAGGTATCGACAGCAGCGTAGAGATAGTTTAATCCACCGGGAACATTTCGGCTTCCCATATTGAACAGAAAAGCCTGTGAGGAGGTTGGAAGAATGCCGACAGGTGCGCTTTGTAAATTTCCACCGGGATACTGTTTACACATGGAGAGTAGTCACTTAATTAACTTGGATAATCCATCTTGGCTAGGGAACTCGTGGTTAATGGTGTACCGTGTGGATGTCGTGATGTTTGTAGTGTGTGTTTGGTAGCTGGGTAGGCGACTGAGTAGTGAGCTGGACTGTCCCTTCTATCTTTTCAGTCGTTTTTTCATAGGCCGCTTATATTAGACCGTCAGCCTCTCGAAGGTTACTTTGCTAACCTTGTCATGGGTCTGAACCGCGATGGAACAGCCAGAAAAGATGGGATGTTTGCAGCTGTGTGTATGCCAGAATCCATTTCTGACCAGTAAACCGTACGACTTTTCCTGGTGAAGCGGGTGTCCTGACGACGTAAGCTTTTGAAATAAGAAGCGTTGACCTTGTGCGCCTAAGTAGCTTGCTCTAAGAGATGAGTGACTTCATAGACGGACAATTCACCATTAGAATCTCTCGTTAAAGCCGTTTCATCATGCAACTGATTTCTAAGTAGGGAAACTGGTGCACATTTCACAAGTTATCTAATATCAGTGTTGGGTGGTGACTCATGCTGCCACCCGCGAAGTATCGTCGCCCAAACGTATCTTTTTTCATCTTGTTGCTCCAATTCCGCGACTGCAACGACTGGCCTCGCAGTGGTCAAACAAAAAGGTTGTCCACCTTCCTTTCTTCTAATATTCCTCTTGCAATTTCACATCCATGGTTTGAATATTGATCGTAAATCCGTTCACTGATTTTCATCTCCCTCCTGCGCGGTGCTCTTCACGAAAGGCTAAATCTTCGGGTCTGGTGACCTCGACCACCTCCAGCTACCGAACTAGTTAGTGACTCATCAGTTCGGATTAAAGGACGGAGGTTGCGCCTGCCAGGTTGTCAACTTTTGTGACTAAATTTCAAATTAGTCCGTTTTATCCGATATTTTTGCTCTAATCATCTATCACCGAATGGCAATGGTGAGCAATTTTCAGCCTCCTAGCTGAACATCACTCACGAACCTATTTTTCACTCTGACCTCAAACTAGAACTCCACGTCTTCGATAATTCCCACACTTCAGATGTGGGCTGGCCGTGTCACTCTTTTCACACAGATCCTCCTTGCCATAGACCAACTGCGTTTCAATTCTTAATTTCACCTTTCCCCCTCCCACGCTACTTGTTGACCGACAATAATAAAAATCCAGATCCACTTATAAGCACACAACCTTCCCACGACATGTGTCCTTATTTTTTATTCTTATCGAAAGCTCGAGTTTGTACGTCGTCCAGCTAACCAGCTCTGTTCAGTCAGTTCCTGTTCTGTGCGATAAAGCAAACCCGCCTCACCGAACCAGCATAAAAGAATTGTTGGCTTGACGGAGGTAGGTCAATAGTTCGACCGTGATTCACAGCCTTTGGAAGCCGGTTCCAAACACGTAGGTCAAAGGCCTTCTGAAATGAAATTAGTTTTTTCCCTGTAGTCTTGGCAACACTGTATCTTTCGTTCCCATACCTGACGTTGTTTGTATCCTATCGATTTTATTTCCTATTGACAGGGCAACTTCAGCTGAGTTTGCGCATCCTTCTTCGTTCAGTTTACGTGCACGGTGAGTCCACTTCATCTTGTGTTGCATGTACTCGTCATTTTGCTCTGTTCCATTTTTTCTTGGTTGTTACTTTCGGTCAGCCACTCATTTGAATGTTGGTATTAGTTTATCGAATGTTTCGAATATGTTCAATCCGGGTTCCTTGAGCGCACACACATACACCTCCATTGCTGATGATTCCCAACAAGGACGAAAAGATGTGTGGTGCTTCTAGGCTTTTCAGAGAAGATTAAGTCTCAGCTGTAGCATATGAATGTTTAGTTGGTCCCGCCCAATCCTGCAGTGGCGATTTTCCAGCGATTGGCGACGAAGTGTTTGCAACGCAGTTGTCAAACTCAGCGAGGAGACCGGAAAGGAGGCAGCTCACCGAAGCCACTCATAGACCCCGGCATCTCCAGTTGATCGCATGCCAAAAAGCTACAGTGCTCAGACTCAGAGTTAGCAACTGAATGTTTGCCACTCTGTATTCGGCGAGGTTTTTAACTATTGCTAGCAAAGTTTGGGCAACTGAGAGTGACATCCACGCTTTCTAAAGTGCAGGAGAGTTACGAACTGTAATTTCACAATCAGTGTGCTTTCAACTGATGCAAAACATGTCGTGCAATCCTATATAGCTGAGTTTTCCTAGGTTATACCTCACTTATCGTGATTGTTTCTTATGAACCCCACTTGCTTTACCCGCTCACTTTCAGTCCTACTTATTCCCACACAGTCTTCTCGCATTAACCAACACCTGGAGAACAGTTTGTTTGTTAACTGCGTTACCAGTTGTCCGTTCGGCTCCAGATAAACGTCTAGCAATCATCTGTCCTGCCAGTCCAAAAGCAAAATGTCTGTTTTTGATAGGACAGTTTTAAACACAAACAGTCATAAAGGCATTCATTCCCTCTAGATTTTCGGGGATCAACATCGATTCAAGCACCAATATACGTGATCTCTTTAGCGATTCATGTTGTACACTGCCGACAATTCCCCACAAGCATGAAACAGATGTATAGAGCTTCCGGGATTTTCAGCGCAAATTAGCTTCTACCACAGGACGATACCTCGACTAAAGAGAGAGGACTTTGTGTGGCTGGGCTTTTGAGGACCCGACTCTGTTTTCCCAACTATGGGGAGACTATGGAAACTCAGGGACTGCGCCTACCTGATGAACCCCGAAAAGGGCGAAACCGGTCGTGGACTGTCGAGGAATTTTCAGCAACCTTATGAGTAGTGCAATGCGTATATACAAGTTTCACTCTTACCCGCAGAAACGAAAGCATAATGATAAAATACTTGTTACAAGACCAAGGTCTTTTCTAGCCTCAGTTTGATAACCTCATTGCAAATTAGCGCAAATATATTTGGCAATATTTCAAGACCAGCCGGCTATCTTTGTCGAAACCAGTCAAAGCTTGAATTCTATTCAATCAAAACCTGACGAACTGTTAATTCATTCCCACAGAAGCAATCTTTTTGGTAACACAATCAATAGAGTGAACCAAACGAAATCGAGTGATTCCAAGGCCTTTGGTGCGTGTCCGCGAATAGCCTGTAGCTGGGTTTTCTAGCACCAGCAAGCTCAGGATACGACCCAGATATGCAACAGTTCTGGTTGCAATCAATCGGCAACTGTCAATCCTGTCCAATCCAGTGACAAGGATTAGCACTATTAAGGCGCCAATGTTTGCGAGTGTTGTTATGAGGTGAACTGGCTCCAGTGGATGCCCTTAATCTGCCTGTCGCATAACACGTACGGATGCTGGTTGGGACATAGGTACCGTTTCAAAGACCCTGATGGTCACAGTCGTGTCGGTGGCGTGTTACGAAGTGGTGTGATTCACCTGGTCTGTAGCATTGAATTGAGTGATTTTTATTCCATTTCACAATGTGTGGACTTCGCCAGAGCAAACAATAGCAAGACGATTTGAAGTAGAAACCTATCGTGAGTATCTCTTCCATGTACGTGAACGGTTTACTGCATAACCTCATATACGCAAGTATCTTGTTGGATACAAATGACCAGAATTGTTTTTTGGGTATTATGATGCCGCTGAAATCGATGTTTTTTGCTGAGGCACTTGGATGTAGCACCTTACTTGAACACGTAACCACTTTCGATCGTTGTCGCAACGACGGTCCTAATGTTTGAGCTAGGCCTTCTACAAAACCACACTGGTTGTGACAACTAAGTACACTCTTTAGGGAAGAATATGGCTGCACAAAATTTCAATGGAACCTCGAAGGTACCCGCCAAAAACGATCGTTTTCGAAGCAGCAACCTTCAGGATAATCCCTTAAGAGGGAAGACGGGCAACTTCACACCACCTTCCATGTGCACTTTGGCTGATCACCTTTAAATCCAAATCACCTGACTATGTTCACTATTATCATGTTCTTTAAATGCTAATCAGACATGCGGTCCACCCAGGTCAACCCATTCAACGAGTTGACATCACTGTCAAACCTTCGGCGAGTTAACTAGGTAACACTGACGAGGTGGACCGACCATCAGAAGCAAACCCGGTGAATCAGTCCGCTGACTCACACCCTTCCAAACACAAACCCTCGTAGTACTCAGACTGCTTTCCAAGTGACCGAACTATTTTTCCAGTCTGACAGATGGATTGTAAGTGCACATGCATCCAATGCATACTGAGGTGCTTTACGGTTGGCGTGTTCCTACCGAAGTATCAGCCCTCTTACCTGACGTCATTATTGACTGACTGCACCAGATATTATTGGCTTTGGAACCATAGCACCTGAGATACATACGATTAGGCCGAGATTGCGCTCAAGTCGATGGTTAGAACGTCATCTATTGCATTATTTCTCACCTTTTCTCTTAACCACTCTTTCACTTGAGATTTTATGGTAGCAGAATGTCGGTCGATATGTTGTGAAGTAAAGTGCAATCATCCTTGATTTGGAAATCCACTTGACTCCTTCCTTGACTCAGTAAGAACCCGTCCTACTGAAATCTAATATCTGGAAACGCCATCAAACTTCCCTACTGAACTTGGCCGAAGGCCTGTAGGTGTTCCGGTCAGATAGTTGGAATTCTGAACAATGCCTTATGTAGTAGATCATGAGCTCCAGTTGATCTTTTCTGATTACTCTTACCGATAATCCCCGTATCTTTAAGTACATAAGACTATCTTCAGTCTCTCTATGCCTCCAACGTACTGATACTGCAACGGACTAGTTTCATTCTGCCCTGCGCACCCCCACCTATTTGGTTCTATAAGCAGACCGACCATCGGGCAGCTGTCAGCGCATTTCGATCAAGCGCAATAATCGGATTCGGTAGAAACCTTTGCCAAATGCATGCTATCATGTCATGTGACTTTTGGACGGCAGAATGCACTTTGATTGGTACTAGAGTAGAGCGAAAGTTCCCGGGCTTATGTACCTGTTGCTTGTAACTAAATTCGTTTGTTTTGGTGGGCCGGGGTTTTTGCATTTCCACTGACCTTTTCAAGTACTTAATAAACTGANCCCGGGCTTATGTACCTGTTGCTTGTAACTAAATTCGTTTGTTTTGGTGGGCCGGGGTTTTTGCATTTCCACTGACCTTTTCAAGTACTTAAATCAACTGAAGTAGAACTTTCCTGTTCAGCAGGCACTCGAAAATAAGTTGTGTTGACTCAAAATGGCAAGCGAAGATGTACAGGTGACAAAATGTCAACATTGTTAATCAGAAGGTAAGCAACCCGCAAGCGGGAACAAAGAGACCGATGGAAGAGCGACAGGGAAGCAAATGACGTTACCATGTACATACACAAGTTATGCTACTCATGAATAGTCAAACAAATAGGTGAAATAACTTCTGGTTGCCGTTGACTCACAGGGGAACCAACACCGCAAGTTCAGTGAATCCGTGAGAGGGCCTTCGAAAACTGGCTGTGAGTTCAACCATAAAGTATAAAAATGAAACGATAATCATTAACAGATAAAGACATTTTGATCTCTGGTCCGGCAGTTCTCGTGAACACCTATTGCTGCCAGGTAGTATTCTCTAGCTCTGGACGGTGAGCCTGGAGCCCGCAAAAAGCTCAAAGACTTATGATTGTATAGCTTCCCTCGAATGTCACCGAATCTCAGGTCCGAGTGACGTCCCACTCACATCGTTTAAGAATGGGACTGAGGTCTTCAATCAGTGCTTGTCTGATTTATCTCCACATGGAGTGAAGAGAATGGGGTGAATCGACACTGGTGCCCATTTCAAAAAAGGCCCACAATCAGACTTGCCTACGGATGGGTAGAATTGATTCCACTTGAGGCAACACTTTATCCTCCACAAAGTATTGACTCGAGAGTAGTGGGCAGAATTTCGGGCTGGTAGATGTTGCACCGACCGTATCTTCACACTCTATCAAATACGATCCAAAATCTTGCTATTCCTGAAATTTCGTGGAGCATTCGACCCCTATCCGTCTGCACTCCTTAACACACTTGTTCAGCAAGGAATGCTCCGGGATTCTATCAAAACAATAAGTTTCCTGGACTCAGATTTGCGGGTGTTTGAGTGTACAGGAGGAGCTTCCGAAAAACTTTCGTAAAATAGTGATGCCCTACAAGGATGCCTGCTCTCTGTTTGTCTATTTAATTTTGCGATGGACTAGAGAAACGCTAGAATAAATAAAAAAAACCCGGTCCGAAATATGCGGGCGACGTCGTCCTCGGCTTCGAAGAGTAGAAGTCACAAGTATTTTAAATCAATTGATAAAAGTCATTTAGTCTTCGGGCATGCGCTTTACATTTACTCCTGAACACTGAACAAGAAACTTAAGAGAGACGCTCGGGATTGTGCGGATGTATTACGTATCTTGCATCATCATCATTGACAGCATGACATCACTGTTCAACACCGATGCTGCACTGCCGTACAACCATGATTTATTTGAAAGCCTTATTGTAAAGAAAAGAGTAAAGGTGGACGGGGAAGGGATTTGGTGCTAGCTTACCACAATCATTCCGAGGTGCCTACACCTCCAGACATTCACTCAGGCAATCTGGATAGAAACTGACAACAAGAACGCCATTGACATCGGTTGGCAGCCATATCCTGTAGTGTCTCCAACCAGGCACAGTGATGATCACGCGGTCCCCATCCTGGAAGGCGAGTAGCACCGACAGTACCCAAGCGTTTCGTGATCTCCTCCATACTCCTCTGCCAAGTCAAGGATTGGCCACCTCTCTGTTTACGTCACTCTGAGTTGGGCATGGTAAACAGCACTCTCTTCGGCAAACGATGGTTCGGCATACGTAACACATGTCCCAACCAACGCAGCTTCTGGTGCTGGACACATTCTTCAATGGAAGTACCCGTTACACAACCGAAAACGCGCTTTCTAACTGCCTCGTTACGGATTCGCCGACACCAACTCACACGAGCTATGGTTCTGAGACAACGATTGTCGAACACCTGAAGACGTCTCAGGTCCGCTG
>NW_008751983.1:287965-339557 GCF_000715545.1 Opisthorchis viverrini | reverse complement strand
GTGCTAGCTTAACACAATCATTCCGAGGTGCCTATACCTCCAGACATTCACTCAGGCAATCTGGATAGAAACTGACAACAAGAATGCCACTGACATCGGTTGGCAGCCATATCTTGTAGTGTCTCCAACCAGGCACAGTGAGGATCATGCGGTCCCCATCCTGAAAGGCGAGTAGCACCGACAGCACCTAAGCGTTCCGTGATCTCCTTCATACTCCTCTGCCAAGTCAAGGGTTGGTCACCTCTCTGTTTACGCCACTTTGAATTGGGCACGGAAAACAGCACTCTCTTCGCACAACACAACCGAAAACGCGCTTTCTAACTGCCTCGTTACGGATTCGCCGACACCAACTCACACGAGCTATGGTTCTGAGACAACTCGAACACCTACTAATACAACTTCCAAGATACATAAAACGATCCACAACTTCCAGTACGTATCTTGAGAGTTTTATTATTTCTGAATTTAATGTAACAGATGAGACTGATGCACGAATGTCTAAGAGTCTTGTGGCATTTCTTAAGTTGAAACACCTATGACCGCAAA
Source organism: Opisthorchis viverrini (assembly GCF_000715545.1). NCBI lineage: Eukaryota > Metazoa > Platyhelminthes > Trematoda > Opisthorchiida > Opisthorchiidae > Opisthorchis > Opisthorchis viverrini. The sequence continues at coordinate 339,011 of NW_008751983.1, read as the reverse complement.
CTATCATATCTCGAAATCTCAACAGTGCATTTACCAGTATGCTGTTTTGTTTTATGATTGTGAGCCGTGGCCTCCGCTTGTAAGGAAACTGAGACATTTTCCAGTATTTAGTAATCGTTGTCTCAGATCCACGAGTTGTATAGACTGACGGCGGCGAACACATAAAGAGAATATCAGAATACAGATGTTTATATATGCAACGGGGACTTCAATCGAAGCATATCCAGCACTAAAAGCTGTAGCTTTCTGGTTTTGCTTCGCATGCCGAACCATAGATTACCAAAAACAATGCCGTTTTCCTCCCCCGATTCAGAGTGATGAAAGCTGTGGAGCAGTCAACCTTTGAACAGATACAGATATAATAAATCGATTTAAGGGAAATCTGTGTACCATCATCGTGGCATATCTTTCAGCATGGGGCATGCTTGATCCTCCGTTGGTTAATTAGAGACACTGCAGTCATTTCTGGTGGTGATCTTGTTGTCAATTTATCAGAATGTGTTTGCAGTTGTTACTGTCTTGGAAGTATCCTAGTGGGCTACTTTAGTTCGCATTTCCATTCCATTATTTTTTCACAATACATCTCTCAAATGACATTTTGTATGACAGTGAAGTGTCGGTGTTAAACATTGATGTGGAGTTGTCGATAAGAATAATAACATCGTAAAGTCCTGCGTCTTTTACGTCAGTGGAAACCCGACCTGGCTCTAATTTCATACTTTTCCCTTTAGTTTTGGGGAAAAAGTATAGTTTGCCAGATGGAAACAAAATCCTCCTGCCTCTTTCTTTGAGAACTATGGAAATTAATTTTAGGGGTGTCGTGCTTATCATCTAGGGGGCGAGATGGCCCAAGTGGTTAGAAAGCGAGTTTATTGACCGGAAGGTCCGTGGTTCGAACCCAACCGCTGCCTCTCGACTTCCCCTGTCTAGGCTTGGGCAACCTGACAGTAGCCCAGCCCTCGTGCTTCCTTCGGGTCGCATGGCAGTTAGGAACACAACGGGTGCTACAGATGAACGATTTTGTCATCTGACACTACCTACAACCTGGGATCTCGGTGGAAGAGAGTCGCTTTATCTCGTTCATTGAACAAACTGGCTTATCTACTCTATTCCATAGTGGCGTGCTTTTCATAACCCTTGTTTACCATATGAGGCAGACGTGTTTTAATGTGTACTTCATCACGTTTTTTATTTCTCATTACAGTCGTGCAAGCGCGCTATTTGCAGCTCCCGATCGATACTGGCTATGCAACGCACGTTGAAGTGAGTCTCTATGTTCAGTTAGGTGATAAAATGCCGATTTCTATATCATTATCGTCACTAGGCGATACCGCGTACTTGTGTGGTTTCCCTACGTTGTTTTTTGCTTCAAAAAGGCGACAAACACCGTGCAGCTGTTTCAGCCTTATTGGACATCATCAACGGTGCACATCCCACGAAACAATATCAAGCTTCGAACCCGCAACTTATTGGCTAGTGTTTGGGGGCTGACAGTCGATCAGCAGTGTTAGTAACTCGTACTCAGGCGGCATACAGCCCTACTGATCCCTCAATCGCGGAATTCCCATCACGTGGTTGTTGTCTGCTCAAGTGACGACTTCTCAAATAGACGGTTGACCCATCTTATGAATCCCTTCACTTCTGAGCTACTTACAGTTTGTTAGCTTTGAAGAGAGTTCGGAATTTTCATCGGGCATTTTTTCTTGCAAGTGAATTCGGTTTATACCGAAAGGCTGAAAACCACTGTACAACTGTTTCATCCTCACTGGGGTTCATGGTTAAAAAATTCGATTGAAAACTTCCAACTCTTCTCACTTTCAACAAAATCATATTTTTATCAACAGAATTCTCAAAAGACTATACATGGCGGAATCTCTCTGAGTGCCCTCAACCGCGAGACATAAAACATGAAGGCTGTGTACAAAATAATGTTGACAAAAAGGTGGAACCGACAGACTGTCAGCCGTTAAAAGAATTTACGTGGTCAAAACCATAGAATATGGACGTCTTGCTTCAAATCTTTCTGTGCACATACTACTGGCTGGTGGATGCTGATGGGTGAGATCTCTCGGACCGGAAATGCTTTTGATTTCCGGTCGCATGGCAACACTTGATGCGATCGGGTCACAGACGCCCAAAACTACTGCCACTGTTGAGCCTTACTCATCAGAATTCGCAGGCAAGCGGTCTGTGTTCCACGGTTCTGACCACGTGACCAATTGACTGTGGGTTGTTTGTTCGCTGAACTTTGTTTACAGCGCTCTGTCGTACACATCCGAGATATTTTACATCTCCAGGGTAAGGGATTTAAAAAAAATTTGACACCGTGTGACGTGTCTTCTATCGGATGGAATGGAGTTACTGCTCTGAACCACCGGTCCTGTAGGGAAATCTGACAACGTGTATGAGGGTACTGCTCTGAACCCCCGGTCCTGTAGGGACATCTGACAACGTGTATGAGGGTCTATGGATGGTGGAATATCCACTTTTTGCGTAGTAGCAGAGAGTTAAGTTTGTACGAGCTAAAGTTGGCATACTTTTTCATCCATCACAGAACCGTGTACAGAACCGTGTACATGTGCTGCTAAGCATGCTTTGTCAAGCTAGTTGACAAGCGCGCATTGACTTTCCAGTCTGCACCCGGCGATGTGACTGACAGCAATTAACTTCGGCAACACCGTTTCACATGGCATGCGTAGCGAAATAGTTGTGAGTTCGTTCAACGTGTGATGTGTCACTTTTGAACTTTTGGTTACATGGCGTTAGTTACCTAAAGGTTGACTGGACTGTTACCAAAATCTGAGTCTGCTGGCATGTTAGTCGAACACACGCTTGTTGTGTTTAGCTGTTTCGGATGCCGAACGTGTGCTAATTTGATGGTGTTTGCTAAGTCTGTGGGAAAGAGTACTGTCCTCTAGGATGGCGTCCAGATTACTCACTCGAAGCAGTTGCATAGTTCGTGTGTAGAAATCGAGTAATTCTGTTCAATTTTTTCTGCAATATGCACACTACTTCAAGCTTATCGGCGCGGCATGAGTGAACCAGAACTGCACTAGCAGTATACAGAACACAGGTATACCCCAGGTAAAAAGTACAACAAACTATTTTCCCCAAAGGACACTACTCACAATTTTGCTGCAAAACGGAATATCATGAACGGGAGGTTCAGGTGATATGCAAAAAGTGTATTTATCGAGCAACAACGCATCTTTTTGTCCTTTATTTCTGGGAAAATAAATGCACGTCTCTTCAGGATCGGAGACAACAGCCAACTCGGAAGTGCTTATTTATTTTTCGGAACCGAGTTGCTGAAGGGCAAATTCATCTTCATATCCACCCGACCACAAGAAGTTACATTTTTTATCTTGTTCGAGGCAAAAGAATTTGCGTAAGACAGCTGGGTGACAGACGATCCGACAAAATGCGATATCGCAGCGAAGCCTCGGTGTTGAAGACTGATGTCATGCTGTCATTGACGGTGATGATGATGGTGATAATAATAATAATAATAATAATAATAATAATAATAATAATAATAATAATAATAATAATAATAATAATAATAATAATAATAATAATAATAATAATAATAATAATAATAATAATAATAATAATAATAATAATAATAATAATAATAATAATAATAATAATAATAATAATAATAATAATAATAATAATAATAATAATAATAATAATAATAATAATAATAATAATAATAATAATAATAATAATAATAATAATAATAATAATAATAATAATAATAATAATAATAATAATAATAATAATAATAATAATAATAATAATAATAATAATAATAATAATAATAATAATAATAATAATAATAATAATAATAATAATAATAATAATAATAATAATAATAATAATAATAATAATAATAATAATAATAATAATAATAATAATAATAATAATAATAATAATAATAATAATAATAATAATAATAATAATAATAATAATAATAATAATAATAATATCGCACATAGATCCCCTCAAGGGAAAGCTAACTCGACTATAAGGAACCTGCTGGTCTAGTTCTGTTAGAATAATGAAAAGTGACTGAAAAAAGCCGGAATCAGTGTGACGTCACGAGATGGAGAACACTTGATGATGGAGCCTANAAATAGTTGTGAGTTCGTTCAACGTGTGATGTGTCACTTTTGAACTTTTGGTTACATGGCGTTAGTTACCTAAAGGTTGACTGGACTGTTACCAAAATCTGAGTCTGCTGGCATGTTAGTCGAACACACGCTTGTTGTGTTTAGCTGTTTCGGATGCCGAACGTGTGCTAATTTGATGGTGTTTGCTAAGTCTGTGAGAAAGAGTACTGTCCTCTAGGATGGCGTCCAGATTACTCACTCGAAGCAGTTGCATAGTTCGTGTGTAGAAATCGAGTAATTCTGTTCAATTTTTTCTGCAATATGCACACTACTTCAAGCTTATCGGCGCGGCATGAGTGAACCAGAACTGCACTAGCAGTATACAGAACACAGGTATACCCCAGGTAAAAAGTACAACAAACTATTTTCCCCAAAGGACACTACTCACAATTTTGCTGCAAAACGGAATATCATGAACGGGAGGTTCAGGTGATATGCAAAAAGTGTATTTATCGAGCAACAACGCATCTTTTTGTCCTTTATTTCTGGGAAAATAAATGCACGTCTCTTCAGGATCGGAGACAACAGCCAACTCGGAAGTGCTTATTTATTTTTCGGAACCGAGTTGCTGAAGGGCAAATTCATCTTCATATCCACCCGACCACAAGAAGTTACATTTTTTATCTTGTTCGAGGCAAAAGAATTTGCGTAAGACAGCTGGGTGACAGACGATCCGACAAAATGCGATATCGCAGCGAAGCCTCGGTGTTGAAGACTGATGTCATGCTGTCATTGACGGTGATGATAATGGTGATAATAATAATAATAATAATAATAATATCGCACATAGATCCCCTCAAGGGAAAGCTAACTCGACTATAAGGAACCTGCTGGTCTAGTTCTGTTAGAATAATGAAAAGTGACTGAAAAAAGCCGGAATCAGTGTGACGTCACGAGATGGAGAACACTTGATGATGGAGCCTATTGCATCAGCACCTCGCCGTTCATTCGGTAGTTCCTCTTGTAACTTTCAGTCACTTTTTCCAAGTATCGTGACCACATCCTGGTTGGGATGAACTAGGCATGGTGGCCCAGGGAGCACGTAACAGTAGATCCTATTGTTGGATGGATGGCTTGGTGATGACTTTCACCACTTTTATTGCTTTCCCGCCTTAGTGTCGTCGAACAAAGTCACGCAGTAACGGGACAGTTTGGTTAGACAGTCCATAATGAGTCGCTATCAGAGCTAAATTTTGCTCGCAGGAGAAAACTACCCCCAAGGCTAGGCAAGGTAACCGACAGATAGGCTGCATGGCGGAAACTTCACTAACCTCAACTAGTGCTGTCCCCTCGCTTACTCTGATTCCTATCGTGACTTGAGATGCACAAACGCATATACAAGAGATGGGGCTATACTTAAATTTTAACATGACTGGCTTAGTTTTCATGAGGCGAAGACGCCCCATTCATTTGATCGCGACAGCCGTCTACTTGAATATGAACAACTCCGGTGGGAACCGCTTTCGTAATAAGACGATCACTGTACAAGCGGTGTCGCTGAGCGACCGCTTTCCGAGGAGTTAGACAATGCTAGATAACGCAACAGGAATTGCGTGACTGAATGAGGGGTGTGAGTGAATCACATCGTTGAACAGCCGCCTGAAGCTGATTGGTAGGTTGCGGGTTCAAATTTCCATAAAGATTTGTAAGAGGTTGCTTGTTCCCAACAAGAATGCTTCTCAGCTTTCCAGCGAAGTTTGGCTTCACCGGTGAGATGAATAGATTGTATGGTGCCCCGAAATTCCTTCCATATGTGCAAGCTAGGACGAGTCAAAATTGTCTACATCGTTGGATAATTTACCTTTGGATAGGCTCATTACTGAACTAGGCATGGTGGCCCAGGGAGCACGTAACAGTAGATCCTATTGTTGGATGGATGGCTTGGTGATGACTTTCACCACTTTTATTGCTTTCCCGCCTTAGTGTCGTCGAACAAAGTCACGCAGTAACGGGACAGTTTGGTTAGACAGTCCATAATGAGTCGCTATCAGAGCTAAATTTTGCTCGCAGGAGAAAACTACCCCCAAGGCTAGGCAAGGTAACCGACAGATAGGCTGCATGGCGGAAACTTCACTAACCTCAACTAGTGCTGTCCCCTCGCTTACTCTGATTCCTATCGTGACTTGAGATGCACAAACGCATATACAAGAGATGGGGCTATACCTAAATTTTAACATGACTGGCTTAATTTTCATGAGGCGAAGACGCCCCATTCATTTGATCGCGACAGCCGCCTACTTGAATATGAACAACTCCGGTGGGAACCGCTTTCGTAATAAGACGATCACTGTACAAGCGGTGTCGCTGAGCGACCGCTTTCCGAGGAGTTAGACAATGCTAGATAACGCAACAGGAATTGCGTGACTGAATGAGGGGTGTGAGTGAATCACATCGTTGAACAGCCGCCTGAAGCTGATTGGTAGGTTGCGGGTTCAAATTTCCATAAAGATTTGTAAGAGGTTGCTTGTTCCCAACAAGAATGCTTCTCAGCTTTCCAGCGAAGTTTGGCTTCACCGGTGAGATGAATAGATTGTATGGTGCCCCGAAATTCCTTCCATATGTGCAAGCTAGGACGAGTCAAAATTGTCTACATCGTTGGATAATTTACCTTTGGATAAGGCTCATTACTCATCACACTTTGTGTTTAGACTTCGCTATCATCAATGTATGATTTTTCAGTGTACATAAGCATTACAATGATAATTTTTCCGAGATGGCCTTGAGCGTAAATCCATGTGACTATTCTCAATGGTCTGCACATTCTTCCTTCATTTCTTATGTTTTGTTGTTAGGTGAAAGTCGCCCCTCGAAACGACCCGTCCAGACTAACTACACACTGCTTCCAAACGAAGTCAGTTTCGGACTCCTCATCTCCACAATTTGACGAGACATTTTGCTTGTAAGTTACAGATAATTCATACATACATTTGGAAATAAGCATACAATACGGAGGTATGACTGGATAGAACAAGCTAGGAACCTTTGCCTCTTAGGTCTGTTGTACCCTGTTGAAATAACCTATCCACACTTAAAAGTTTGCCACTGCATTCTTTAATAAGCAAGCTTTGTATTTTCAGGAATCCTACGTGGTCTGTTGCGCATGTTTCCCGAGATTACAGCGATTAAAAAAGGAAGTCTACCCAAAATTGCTTTGCGCACTTGTCGACTGTCCTTATGAGAAGTCCGAGCCAGAGTTCTCGCTACACCCTGGTAAAAAATGACACTGGATGCTTGGCAATATATCTAAATGTTATGGTAGCGCGGACGACTGCCGGTTACGTAGCTGTTGGTCTGTTCACCGAACTTGGTAGCTGGCGCGCAAATGTTTGGTCACCTTGCGAGGAGACATCGTCGTAGGTCTGTCGGGCAATCCCCACTTTTAATAGCGTTTATACAGCTTCTACGGGGAACTTAGTGGCTGCAACCTGATTGGTTGTTTAAGGATTGGCCAACACTTGATCTGATTGGTCCTCTCGGGATTTGTATTGCTTTGTGTTCGGGCAAACTGATACTCACAACTACCAATTGAGGTCAATTTTGTTACCGCAACCAGAAACGCATATCGCCTGCCATTCCATTCACCTATAAACGAAACACAGTGCAAAACTTGGTCTAGACAGTCGATCGCAGATTTAAAAATTCTGGCATACAACGAACTGGGAAGCATGTCTCGGTGCCGATATGAGTGATGTGTTTAGTAGGCTCGACTCATGCGCACAACCCAATGAATTTTTTGGAGTTTTTGGCTTAAGATGTTTGTTAGTCGTTTAAAGCGTTCTATATTCCTCTATTCTATGTTATAATTGTTCAGCGGTCTACCCACAAGAGAGGATTAGAAAGCCGTCAAAATAAGTCGCTTTTAATGGGTCTCGATTAGTAAGGTTCCGTTGTGACTACGTATGACACGAGTTGTTAATTGGCTATTTACTGTTGAGTGGTAGCCACAATGCTTACTGTAACATCCGTAAGTAGTGTCAACTGCAAATGTACCATTTCATAAAGGTCACTAGTGTGTGCCTAGCATTAGCAGGAACGTGCGGAGAACCACGCAAAACAAAGGCCTTGTAACGGTAAAAATAACGGTACACTGCCCGGATGGTCAAAGAACCCTTTTTGGTTCGTCTGCTGGTTAGACGTAAACACAGACATGCGTGTGAAAAGTGCTAGTTGAACTGTTCTAAACGAATCATTTTGAAAAACAACTTCCAGAGTTTCATTTTGAATGTCACATAGATAATCGACCACGTTCACTCTCGGCATGAAAGGCCGGTACTCACAACGCGGTCGAACAATCATTTCGTTGTACCCTCCACAGTCCGTATAATTCAATACAGGCCAAACCACTTCGGTATGTTTCATAACATTGGGCACTGAAGGCAGGTTAAAATGAGCAGAAGTGATAGGTTTATTTGATGCGCCTTGCTAGTATCGCCTGAAAATATGAATGTACTGAGGGTTGATAGCCTCTTTTGGGTCGCCCAATGAACATGTTGCAGGACCAGCTTGTTCAATAGATTATTGCATTTTCAATTGCAATTTCAGTCCCTTAATTCACGCACCTCATGATACTACTAATATCTGGCTCATGTGTTAGAAATCCAACGCAGTAATTTGAATGCTATAATCGTGACGGATTCCTCGAAGGAACTGGCTCCACAGAACGTGTCCACGTCGCTAGTTTATACCATCCTGAACACTGTAAAATGCATGCCAGTTATGAACATGTTCTCGGTTTTTTTTCGTTCCGTCCTTTTTTGTCAAGCGACGTTAGCCCGATTAAAAGGCACTCCAGAATATTCATCGAGCTGTACCTCACTCAAAATAGGTGAGTTTCCATCCTCTTTTTCCACTGTTATTTTATAATCAAGCTGTGTGTCAAGTGAAACATTGTTGATTTGATGCAGTGTTTTGTGGTTTCCGTGGATCTACCTGATCAGCCGAAACGACCCCATATCGTCAAGTGCAAGAATGAGGAGTGGCCAGCAACGCACAACTAGAGGAATGGGAATCCACTGTTTCACTCATCACTAATTTCGTTCTATCTCTGCCTTGTTCAGAAGTACGAGAAAACGCCTTACGTTTTCTCAGGGGCGAGATGAGCCAAGTGATTAGAGCGCAAATGTACTGACCGGAATTTCTGTGGTTCCATCCCGACCTCTGCCTCTCGACTTCCTCTGTCTAAGCTTGAGCAACCTGAGAGTATCCCAGCCCTCGTGCAACCTTTGGGTGGCATGGCAGCTAGGCACCGAAAGAGTTCTAAAGCTGAACGATTACATTTTCCCACTTTTCGCATTAACGTTGGTAATAAAACCAGGACACGATCGGCGTAACTCCGGTAAAGCCTAATCTATGCGGGTAATCAACAGGACAGTGGAAGGGATGGCTAATAAAGGCTAACATCTGGCTGTAACAAATAACATATTTCAACCCAAACGACCCAACAATGGTGCTCATGCCTATCCAGCAATGTAACAGCACATATGCTGGCAGCCTTGGTGACAGTAAACTTACTTTCCCGTCGATAGCGTCACTTCACCAAACTTGTATTCTCTGGAGGCGTTGCGGTTTGGTGCCTTGGTTGTTGGTCTGTTCGCTGAGCTCGGAAGTTGAAACGGTTGCAGTCCAATGAGCAAGCTAGGCGAATAGATCAAAAACCGAACTTGTGGTTTCTAGTTATTCTGGTCCAACCATCCGATTTTCACCTCCTGCGCGTCTGTTCACTCCGATAAAACGGCCAACTGAAGTGGGATATGGCTGTCTGAGTCCGATGGCGAGAAGCTCCTGGATCAAATAGACGAATTCGAAAACGAAAACAGCGTGGAAACTGGATGGACCAGACGGATGTGGTTAGATTTATTCTTTTTTGGACCTCATATAGTACAGTTGCTACGCTTGCCTTATAGACACCAGACCTTCAACACATCGTTGACCACGAGGGTATTTGGCGGCTTTATTCGACGGAAAATTTCTTACATCTCAAGACTCCAAAGTACTCAGATTAGGATGATACTCTGGCAAAAATCCCCGAACCTTGTTTATATGTGCGTTTATGTGTGTTTATATGTGTTGACAAGGGCAGAAACAGAGAGGCTTCCGTCCAGGAAGAGTTTCCTTTGGCGGAATATTCGTATCATGCTACATTTTGTATCACTTACATGGGTTCTAACAACCCATATTTATTGATTTCTAAACATCATTTAATCCATTCTGCAAGCCAACAACCCAGTGGACCAACTGCTAAATACCACCAGACCTCGCTAATTGAGTGCAGAAGCCTGAATTGGAATGTGTAGGACAGAGGAAATAACTCTGTCAATCTGTGGTGTGGTTTTTTGCCCTGCTTTTTCAGTTTTGCTGGTTTGTTCTCTCAGTAGTTCTTTTGGTAGAATTGAAGCCTGCTGCATGGGTTAGGGACCTCGGCTATACGGATGATATTCTCATTCTTAACAACGATCATAACGAACCAGGATGTCGTCCATCACTGTGTCTCTTACTCTGAAGATAAGATGAGAAGAGCATATTTTTTTAAATACAGATTCGAATTACACAGGAGGGAAACACCTTTAAATAATGGTAGGAAGTAGCGCAATACCACATGTGAACTGGACGGCTGTCGGCTTTTGGTTGGTTGGAGGTTGTGATTCGGAGAAGATGGGCATCGGTGAAGAGTTCCAATAACCGGATGTTCTTGAAATAAAGTGAGATGAGAAGAGGCCAGTTCTAAAACGTGTAGTAGTAACTTCATGTGAGCAAAAGCGTGTTGTCTGACCAAACGCATAGACAAAGAAGCATAAGAAGCCAACTACAGTGAACATTTCTCTGGTAGTAACGGTGGAAGAAAGAAAGGGCTGACAGTGGGAAAATTGTTCGCGAGTTGTCCGTCAAGAAAGAGGTATCGGTGTTTTGCCCGGATAGAATCGCGAAGGGAGAAGGAGACACACGCAAACATGACAGCGGTCTCCCAGGATTGAACGAATTGTGAATTTATAAAGGAGGTGATGTAATTACGTGCTGAACAAAAGAAATCAACACTTCTAGATGCTCGCGCTGCGAGAACATTGATGTGTGAAGATCGGGGTAATCTATCGCAGAAGGATTGATCGATTAGGATGGAAGTGGTAGTAGTTCGTATCAACAGACTGAGTCACGAATGAAAGAGAAATGGGTACATTGAAGACATTGGAGGGGTTGAATAAAGCTGAGTTCTACAAGGTCCAATGAAGGAGGTCATCAGAGCATAAATGGCTTGCAAGCGACTCACAGCTATAGTGGAACGGAGTGCCGGGAGGATTAAGATGAAAGGAAGTTCAGAGTGGCGTCCGCAAAACCATGTATAAAAGCGGTAACGTTCGATAAGAGATCGCTCGCACAAAGGGGAAACAGTGTGGAGTGAGCCTAATTCCCTGGTGGACTGCAGCGCCAATGTTCCGACTCTGAGAGATAACTCTATTCATTCTTGCTTGCATAGACTGATTATGCAAGAAGCTTCCAACTTACGCCCACAGGCCGTAGAGAAAAGTTCATCTCAGTTAGCAATAAAGGGGAGCATGTGTGCCTTAATTAGGCCGCATAATTAGTTCAAACCTTATTTCTGGTTCCGCCCGATTTAATCTGATTCAGAAAGTCAAGTATGAAGACTATCGGTATTTTGGTGGTCTGTTGGATTTCACTGGTTTCCATGGATGACCAAATATTTATTCCGCGCAGTGTTCCATACCTTTTGGTTCCCGACTCGGCTGTGTTTTGCAGCAGCCATTCTTCCACAAACTACTCTAGTTCCAAAGAGTCTGAGTTCGTTCACGACTTAGCTTCATCCGCAATTAACCTTGGCATCAACATTCGATGATTTCGATGGCATTGCTCGTCTAGCCGCAGCAAGGGGGTCTAGTAAGAGGTCATTATTTCTTCAAACACATGAGTTTGGAAGACTAATTCTCTCCTCCTGAATCGGGTCACCCCGTATTCCATTTTAAATAGCGAGTTGTGTTATTTTCCGAAGACTGTAGCTCGAGCTCATCACTGAGTTTTTCATTTTACGAACTCATTTGTCCATGCAGGTTGCGTTTTTTCAGCGGCTTGCTGCGTATCAAGCACCTTTCATGACTTCCGTAGCAAATGAAAGGTAGATTGTTCAACCTAGATAACCTAGGTCAGAAAATTTCGGTGTTATCAACCCTGGTTAGAACACCATATTCACTTTTACCATGACTCCGCCTCCTACATAACCATTGAATAATCTCACCAGTTATTTGCTTACAAGCACATGTGATGCTGGTTAGATCGATACACAGCATAGACGATTCTTCGGTTGGCCAATTCGACTGTACTTGTGAGTGCGAACGTTCATCGGCATTCTCTTCTCCGATTGGTCCACGCAGAGTTCAGCCAGATCAGCTCAATGAATGTGATCAGTTGTTTGGTCTATGTTTGTGTCTACGTGTTTTTGTTCTCACTAGTGAGTGCACTGCTTGCTTACGAGCCACCAACAGATGTGTTTCTGACGTCCAGTACAGTTAGAATATGTAATAATTGTACATGGATTTCCTATCTTCTAGCGTCGATTCCGGGAACAAAACGTTTTTAGGCGGGATGTCCTTTGACTTGCAACATTTGCAAGACAGAATGTTAGCTGGAACGTTTCCTGCCTCATTCGGAATTCTTCCCAACCGACCACGAAGTGTCACTCTGCAGAATGATTGTTCACATCCCCTCAGCACACTTTCGGACGGAAACTCAGTCAAATCTATCTCGAGTCTTTCGATCTCCCAAGAACGGACACTGTCGGCACCCAGCTGGTACTACTTGTTCAGTAAACCCAATTCATATCGGCGGCATATGATGGTACCATCTGACCTGAAGCCTTTGAGACCACTTAACGGTCTGCGGAAAGTGGAACACCAAAAGGATAATAAAAGCGAGAACAGCGCTTCGGATCAACTGTTAAGCAATCACTCCTATCAAAGTGTAAATACGGCAGCTTCCGTCAGAAGTGAATTGAATGGAATTACCAGGTCCTCATCAAATCAGCAGATTTTGATCGTAAGTCATTGTGCTAACTATGCACTTATGTAGTTCATTTCGTACGTGATATCCCACTGTTTACGCTGACATTATCTGGAATGCTTCAGAACTTTGAATCGCGAAAGACAAGTCATATTAGCATCATCTGAAGGGCGGTGAGGGCGGTGTATGCCAAACTTTCCTCTTTCTACATATATGTGACTTGTTGATACAACCTCGGCGGATTCGCTCAAACCTTTCCTAAGGACAAGTGTTTAGCATACGAGACTCACTTTCAGGTCTGAAGTGGCTGATTTAATAAGCGCCTGCGCACAGTAAGTCAAGTGGTTTGATGGTTCACGCAAGTTGCTGGTGCTGATGTAAACCCGAGGAAATAAGTTCGGTGAACGTTTGAGAATCACCACCTGGCCTAAGCATGGCGAAATATAGGCGAGCATCAGCTTTAGTTCGTTTACACCAAAACGCTATCCTCTTAAATGTGTTCCTCCAAGTTTTGGCAGAATGCCGCACTACTGCGGGACGAAGTAACTTAATGCCAACTATCGCCTCACACAGGCTGAAATGGGCAATCGAGTAGATACTGATTGGAAGCCTCAGCAAACTTACCTTAGGCAACCCACAAGTACTTTAAGATCTGGTCCTTATAACATACCTAGGCGAACAGATCAGCCGTTCGTTCCAAGGCAGGATAATGTGCACCTATACTGATAGATAAGAGTGCGCGTACATTCTGCTTGTACTGTATTCACAAAATGCTAGTTGTCAGTCTCTGTAGAAACGCTACGCAAATGGCTTGTCGGTCGTAGTTTTGCCCTCATCCAGACAGCTTGTACTTCCCTATGCACGAGGTTTATGACAGTATTGTGCAGTTGGCCTACGTGTGTACTAAATCCTACTCAGTCACACCGCGGCAGCCAGCTGGTGGTGGAGAATGACGAAGAGTTCAGATAGGCCACAGGCAGGCGGTAAAGAATGGTGCTTAGCTGTCGTAACCAGTACTGCCAAGAAGTTTACGAATTCGATCCGTTCATTTAGGAAAGTTGGTTCCAAGATTGATCCACTTGCCTTACCACATGGCAGGTGACAAGGCGTTTCCAACTTATCAAACGACGAAGTTTGTAGACAGTTGTACTCATTCCCAATACAGATTTCGTCCTACCAGTGAAGTCAGTGAAAAGCCGAGAAGCACTGTTCAGGTTTTTCATCCTTTTTGAGGGTCACCAGCAGTACGTAGCTCAGGAAAAGCAGAGTTTCGAACCGGCGACCTTCCGGCCTGTTTCTGAACACATCGTTTGGCCACGAGCGGCAGTGTGATCAACTCCCACTTAGACACGCTATGGCGGGCACAACACTACGGGGGCTTGAACTCTTCAAATGTGTCACGTCGATAATACCAGTCCAGTGACACCACGTTTCTGACACGTCCCAAGAGGTTGAAACTTCACAAAACGCCATTCAGCAGTGTTCGGTCACCTCGTCGGAGGTCAGACGAACACAATGCCTTGAGGTTGCATATTTCCAAGCGATCGGTCCCAGTAGTTATTGTGGACACACTGTTAACTTCAACTGAATATCACTCCCCACCTTTTTCTTGCATTAGTGAATCCTGATTCAAGTTTTATGTGAACGTGCTTTTCAGAGACAGTCTGTGACGTAATGTCCCTTTGTCATTCCCTTTCTGACCAGATTTTCGTTGTTTGTCAGTATCTAAGAGTGATTAAAGCTCATAATAATTTCTCGCGGTTGGAATTTATCAAACCCTATTGACTTCGGTGACATACGAAACCCAATCTTTTCGTGTGCTCTGTCTAGCTAGGAGCATCATGCATTAAACAATGACGACCGATTATCAAACATTTTAATGATTTTTTCAACAGTCCCCTGAAACGCGGAGTCTCTGGCGTGACAAGATGTAATCATAATAATTGTACAATTAGTTCCAAGATTTCGCTCAAGTAGAGGACCGCGGGTCGAGTCATCCATACTAATGTCGTCTACTTCGAATAGATCCTCATACAGATTGTACCAAGCTCCGAACGTGGTTCTATCGTCCGACGTGTAAGGAAAATCTGAAACGAATGCTGTCAACTTATCACTCAGTGATGTGGACTAGACGACTGACAATGATGTACGGTTGGATAATTGGTCCGTCGGATTAGTAAAAAGCTTAGTTTGCATGATATTGTCTCCTGCTGTTGTTTGATGAGGGTCTGCAGGTCCCCAACTTTCGATAGAGCACACGTGGATAAGACTTAGGACTTATTCGCAACATGTTGTAGCTTCCGGGGCCTCTTCCAGTAGTCAGTCTGACAAAACCCACGGAGGGGAACTGCTGGACGACTTGTTGTTCTGACGTCTTATAAAGGGACAGGAGAATATATACGAAATACCGTCGGACAAGTCGGACAACAGAGTAGATCAGTAGATGGATTAGTCATGAAGCACGGGTCGATGAAGCAATCGAATCAACTGTTCAGACAAGACGCCTAATGCCAAACTGGTGCAACAACAAGCCTGTTCAAATAGCTATAGACGACATAGTAACTGTCTTGTTTGTATCGATGGATTGACCCACTTCCCAGTCAGGTATCGCCATGGACACTTGAAACCCAGTGGACAAGTTTTGATTAACCTGAATTTCAATTTACTGTGACGCGTAGGAAAATAAATTTACTAGGCTGGTTCAGACGATCAAACCAGTGGACAGATTCAGCGTATTTGAATCTTTTTTTAGCTAAAGTGGTTATTGAAAAGGATGATATCTCTTCTGCTAGATGAGTTACTAGCGGTCAAGTATTGAAAGTGGCAGAAACATGTATACGATGCCTCCGGCATTGGGAAGCGCGAAGATTTATCTTTTAGAAAAGGTATACAGGCTTTCTTCTACCTTCGCCAACTTTCTTTCTAACGATCCTTATTGAAAAATTAGTTGGTGGAGTCTAATGCGTCTGACATCGCACAGGCTGATCAAATTCGCTGGACTTGGGAACGAAGATGATAAGTCGACGGGTTGGCCTATTCACTAATGTTAACATACTACTACCACACGTCTAATGTGACCGACTTTGTTGTAATACAGAAGCAGATAACTGTGCAGTGGATTCGCACCCGCACTAACCGAAACCAGATATTTCAGTCAACGGATCGACATACATATCTGGAGTGCAAGTGAATTCTTGAAGTCCATAACATCGTTCCACATAATCATCGCGATACTATGTACGATAAACAATACAATTTAACTATCCCCTTTCACATAGGGGGAGCGGATAGTACCTGCTACAATTTGATAATTCCCTTCACCTGAAACGAAGTAAAGAATATTACTTTTTGCCCGTAGCGTGTCGTTTTTTTCTGTTATTTTTTTCTGTTTCCCCACTAGATCACTATCCCTCCATCAGACGCTGGCTACGGATTCACTCTGAGGTCCAGCACTGATTGGTCAACATCACCAATTAATCGGTGTCAGAGTAGCACTCCAAGATCGTCGTCAACCACGATGAATGTATCAGACTCTGAGAAGCCAGTGAATGCCCACTCGAAAATATGCGTTTACCATGTTCAGGATGGATCACCTGCTGACCAAGCTGGGCTTCCTGTTGGAGCCTACCTTGTTGAGATAGATGGCGAAGCACTGGAGCAGTCCACAACTCTCAAACAAGCAGTTTGCCGCCTTCGCCGGTCAGCGAGCAAACATCCTCAAGGTGCTGTAACCATCGGCGTGGAGTTACCACAGCAACCCCATCCTCAGAGTGCGTCTTGCAAAGTGACGGCTGGTGTTTCTCTTACAATGCTTTATGGTGCACCTTTGATATCCTCTCGGTAACGGTGGTTGAAACCTCGTGCGCGAAACGCTACAGGTCTGCAGAAGTGCGGAAAATGAACACTCTCAGGAAGATGTTTGGCTGATCGCACTCTTTCACAGCGTGGTTTAGCCTTTACTTTTTGTTCTGTTTTGTAAGCACTTCAGGCCTAGCGATAAAGGGCTAACAGGATTGTTAGTTACAAATACTATATAAAAAATGGCCTAGCGATGGTGTCATTCAGACACCAAATTTTATTAAGTTTTTCATGTATATCTACGCTATCAGTCCTAAAAACTTAATATATTGAGTACGTGCATTTGGCGGGGAGTTTGCATGAAATCCCATATCAGTCACACTCTCCAGCGAAATCACGAAATGACCCACGAGGTACACGGTTTTCAGTGCTTGGTTGACCGACTGATACATGTATCCCGTCGTTGAATCGGTCAGCATGTAATCCGTACAATCTAGCTGTAGCTACCCAAAGGGATTTACTGCTGGGTCTGGTGATTATTTTATATAGGAAGTAATCACTGTTGAAAGGGGGCACCAAAATAGACTAACTTTCAAGCAATAGTTTAGGCAATATGTCGTTGTTAGTAGCGTTGGCTCAAGAATGCTGTTTCAACCGAAACCTGTGGCAGACTAAAGGTAACGCAGTCATTTGAAGGTGATGATGAACGATGAATTCAGTCGACATTCAGTTGAACCTCCCGTTTAAAGCAACCTAACTTAAATTTGAAAGTAGCTCGCCAGTGGCGTACGATCCGGTGTCCAAGTAGAAAGAATGATGGAAATCTAAGATCTACGCTTCCTCCCTGATTTACCTGACGAGGAGCAAATCCGGCAGTGGGCTGTCAAAGGGATTTCGGAAGCCTTATTAGTGGTCCTGGGTCAGGAAAGACATATAGCTCCAGTTGAGTGTAAAACTTTGGCGTGTAAGTGTGTGGCCTTGTGGGAGACAGTCGGTAGCAGCTAACGAAACGGGTCACGTGTCCGATACCTCTCAAATCACTTGATGTTAGTGGGCTTTCTAGGATCCGGTGATATATCTTTTGAGGCATACTGCTTCTTATAAGTTTGTTGGGCTCTATCTTTTAACACGGTCCTTTTGCATATTAGCTGTCTGATTACTCATGATGAGTCATCATTTCCACTGACTATCACCACGATGTTTTGTGCTTGAATTTTAATACACTATCACTGAAGTTTAGCTGAGGTTGTTAATGTCCACTCAACTTACATACTCTTGTACCTTTTCAGCGGGTAACCTCACTGCCAACAACTGTGTTCCAGTTGCTTGCGGATCTACCCTAATCTGTGAAGAACGGTGTATTGATCCGGTGGATCCTGTGGAATCCAATAGTTCGGGACGCCGAAAGCGTTTTTTCAAATTGGCTCATCCAATCCTGCAGTTGAAGTGGTCCGATGTAACAGCCGAGGAGGCACTACGGCAGTGGGCGATAGCTGACCTACTGAGCAATGGAAGCCGCCTTGTAAACGAGCTGTTAGCTGGAGTACGAGTCTATCTGGTGAAACTTCGGGAAGCCGGCTATCTGGATAGGAAGGAGTTGAATCTAATTTTTCGAAACATGACTGAGGTGAGCGGTATTTCTGACTGAAACTGCACTAGTTGCTATCCTCTCACTAATCATAGTCCGTAGGATAGGTGCATTTGAACGCGTCATCTCATGCTTCGATCTTAACGGTTTTGGTTCAGTTCACATGGTGTATAGCAATCGTAGTGAAGTACCCTTTTGTACGTGGCGAGATTTCACCACCGAATCCTAGCTGGAGACAATTCTATTCATGACCATTGTTCGACAGTCCGACAAGCAAACACAATTCTCACCCTTAAAAAGACGTTATGCTGATCCCTAGAAGAGGCCGCATTCTCCTTTGGTATAGCTCCGATGCGGCCGTGACTGAACGCACACGAATGCAAATCCTACTGATTGGTAGACTATTAATGGGCTCCCCCGGTTTGATTCCTTTTTCGGGTAACTAAAATAAGATCGAACAAAGTGCGAACGATTACCTCGATTTTCAACAAACATCACCTCTATGGGAGTGAACTTTCTGCGTCAATTCCGTTTGCGCCCACATGAATTGCTATGGTCATCCGCTTCGAGGGTTGTGATGCTCTTCATTTCTTGTATAGCTCCAGGTAGCTGACGTTTAGTTGATCAGAACACACACTAAGGTAAGCTTTAACAGCTCAACTCGATTCCTATGAGAACTACTATGCATATATCTGCCCTTTTTGAGCGAAAAAACGACTAGTTTCACTGATACGACATGAATTTTCGTGATAAATTCACGATAATGAGAGAACTCGGTCATGGTTGTTTTGGAGTTGCATTAAATGGTAGAGCTATTTTCCACCTTGGGAGAAGCCGTCTGGAAAACAAAACTTCAAAATTTAGATGCTTTTGAGATATTGTCCTCTGACAGGTCCAACCTAGTAGTAAATTTGACGGTGCCGCCTCATATAGATAATAAATTGGCTCTCTCTTGTGGGTTTACAACTATCAGTGACGGATGTCCCGTAAGGGGGGTTTACCTACTGTTTCATTATCCCTGACGGATTTTATTGTGTTTTTGCAGAATGTTTATTGTCATTTTTTACTTTTATTGGCCAGAAATTACGCATCAATTGTCATTTCGATGTCACAATGAGACAGAGCTCCCTTTATCTGTTGTTTGTTTTTATTCAGATCACTTCCATGGCTTCCAAGCTGTTTAGAAGTTTGAATGATAGCTGTCTGCCATACACAAAGACTGACGATCAACCAACACTCCCCTCCGGAAAACTATCTCTTTCCAATGGCGGGACGTGGAGCACACCGTCTGAACGCATCGCTAGCAAAGCAGTCAGGATTCTCAAGAGAATTCGTAGGAGTTTGGTGGGTTCCCGTTCTAACAACGAAATTGGTGAGAAAAATGACTCAAACAAACCTCTGAATGGTGTGGATTCGTCAGTTTCATCTTCTCGCACCATTCTCACGAGATCTGCCTCCGAAAACGCTCTGACCCGCATTAACGTCGTCATGAGTGGTAAGGAAAACGAAGACACAAATACCACTGACTATCCGATGCGAATACTGGCACCACCGCCACATGGGCACCTCGATAAGCCTGGTTGTTTAACCCGACCGTTTCTGAAGTCACTTCTGGACGAATGTGTCATGTATTCGGTTGACTATCTCGACCGACTACGATACCTACAGGAATTACGCAGAGGCTCCACGCAGTTACGAGAATTCTTACGTGTGAGTTATTCGGGCATCTTGAGCGAATGTGTTTTACCCAGCCCGTAATTCTCAAATGGCAAGCTAGCGAAGAGGGTGTTACTATCTTCGTCAAATTCCAACACACAAGGGCAAATCAGAAGTCAACCAAGTTTGAGATACATTCGGGGCTCTGCTTTCAGAAAGTGTTTGGCCACCTCATTTTCCTAGAATAACTTTGATTGAGTCTGCCACACTTTCTGTCGACTTCTTAGGTTTTTATGTAGAACGGCAAATGGCCTGATAAGAATTAACCTTGCCGTTCAACTGTAGGTCAAAGCAGGAATTTCAAAGTATTCGCATGGCAGATTGCAGTTTTTCTTCTTGCGACAGGCTACAGTTAGAGTGTGATTTTCTCTTCACAGTTGTAGTTTTCCGCGTCTTTATTCCATAAGTTTAAGCCAAGCTTCTGCTACGAAGTTCGAGGTACTGAAGAACAAGAAATTCTTTTTTGTATGAAATCAGGTCATTCCTAAAACTCCAACATCTTTTCAGCCACCGAGAAGTCAGTTCACATTGAGTTACTTCCACACGCGAACCTTCCTAGCCTAGATGTACAAGAGCACTTGCGTCTTCTTTTGCTTTCCTTCAAGGGTAACCAGCCTTGGAACATGTATCTGTCAAAAGGGAAAGACACGAAGGACAGCCTAATCCAGGAGGTTGTCAGTGCGTGGTAGCTCGTCTACATTTGCTGCTGGTTGCTACACGGTTCAGCCGCCATCTGATCAATTACCAGTCTAGGCGATAAAGCAATAATTTAAATTAGTACAATGGGGATTAAGAACATCATAAACGGGAGAATCAGCTAGGTTCTAGGTAGGTCTCTCGTCAAAACTACACGGGTATACAGATGACTGCATTTCGCTAGCACAAGGGGCATTCAAGTACAGAAGACACGTGCACCAAAGCATTTGAAGAAAATTCTCATTGTGAGTTTCCTCAGAAGAACACAGAGACTGTTCTCGAATGTGCGATGCACGTGGACAACAACCCGAGGCCACATTAGTCCTAAAAAAGCCATAACAATATTTTGGAAACTCTAATGATTTTTAAGTTAGACGAGCTGTTAGGAAAATCTGTACGCTATTAAAGCTCAGCCATCAGAAGATGTTATCCACCATCGCTGATTTCCATAAACGACTATCAAGGACACAAATTTGATTGAAAGGATACTGTCGGAATTCCTGTAAGCCCTGATGTTTTGAAGTATCGTTCAGCTATAGCACCTTTTGGGCGCCTAACGGCCATGCCACCAGAAGACTGGAATACCGCCAGGTTGCCCAAGCCTAAACAGAGGAAGTCGAGAGGCAGAGGTCGAGTTCGAACCTCGGAACTCCCGGTCAGCAAATTGGCGCTCTAATCACTGAGCCATCTCGCCCTCAGTTTTATCACCGTTCAATTTTCTGACATGTCAAACTGGACATAATCTATGCACTATAATGTGAAAATGACAAAAAGCTCAACACATTTACTCAAATTGCACAAGCTTTGATCACAAAAACCACAGGTTTATGAACCAACCCGTACGTTTATGTATCCAAATGACCATCCATAATCGATGGCTAGCGATTTGTTTACAAATAGATGACACGGGAGAAAAGTCATCTAGCTGCCAAATAACGCGCTGATTAGGATGTCTTTTCGCTGGTGACCAAACACATGTAGGTTGTGTGGAGAGACTTGGGAACTTTCAGTCGAGGTTTATTCCGTCAAGCGAGGCCGATCTATGTCGAAGAACCGAGAAGCGCCGTACAGTGCACATCCCGCGGAAATCCAGAGGCCTGGAACCTGTGACCTCCCGGTTACTGGCTGAACTAACCTTTCTGTAACGTGTGGCTGATCAGTGATGTAACTCGCTCTTAGGTAGAATATAGTGCCACTCATCCTTCAGTCACAGAAGCCACGTCACGTGGTCACGTGTTGACCGACTTCTCGACTGACGATTTATCAGATGAAAGGTTCACTTATCGTGTGAATTTTTCTTCTGGGCTGCTAACTGATTGTTGGCAGTGTGAGATTTGTGAGTTTTCAATGAAATTTTCGTTCTGTAAGTGAAGCAAATGCACACTGTTTCATTCTTATGGGGATCATCAGGGATGTGTCTCTCACGCTCGCAGTCGGACGGTAAATTGTTGCACTATCAGTCGGGGTGGGGGGTTGGGTTCGAAACTCTGAATTTCCTGTGATGCGATGCTGCTGATTCCCGGTAAGGATGAAACAGCAGTGCTTTGCTTTTCAGCTTTTCAGCGTCGACTGGTTTCATTTACTGGAAGAAACATCCAAAACTAAATTGCCAAAGTCAGCAAAAAGGCTAACAACCAGGACACGTTGAGTCTTTGTTGACAAAACAACAGTTGTCTTATTGGTTCCGTAGCCGGTTAGCAGCTACCAGTTCAGATATTGAGCCCGGGTCCGCAAGTCACGTAAGTCCGTGAGCTTCTCCGCTGGAAAACTCGGACTCATGATGTGCTTCTGTGTTCATTTTCTCTAGAATGGAATAATACGATACCAGTGTCATGCAGGACGTGCCCGTAAGAAGGATCCACGGATTTAGATTTCCAAGCATTACCCCAACTACGATTTCTGTCAACCTTTTCGAGTAGATACGTTAAAGATTTTGTCACACAGAAGCCGTCGCTTGCTGAGTATTGTGTCAAATATATAATTTTCTCCACTACAGAAGCAGTCAATGGTGCCTGGAGTTCCAACTTTGTCAAACTTCCTTATGTTACCGCATGAAGTAATATATATATATATATATACGCACATATGTATATATTCACAGCCGTTAGGTTAGTCACTCTTCGTATACGGAACTCCATCTGTGGCAGCTGGAGGATATTTCATTACACCGTTTTCTGCAGTGGAATCTTCGATGAAAGATGGGACTGAAACTCACAGCGAATCTTCTCTATTTTATGTTCTCTTTTATAGCTCAGTGGTTGTACCTGCAAGTGTGAAGCAAACTTGGTATTCCTAGTTTTGATTCTGCAGTACCCACAGAACTTTTAAGCACGCTGTTCAGAATATAGGGCTAGTGATAACAGGGGAAACTGCAAGAAATCACTCAGCATCATTCCACTCGTGCGGCAGTGAAGCATCGGTGTTGAACACTGATGTCATACTGTCGATTATGATGATGATTAAACTCGTGAAGGTCGCGTTTTCTGTCGTCTATTGGCTCATCTATTCTACATATTATACATTTGTGTTATTAACAACCGCAAACCTCACAACATGCATCAACACGATAATTGTAATTCGTTTTTTAGCTCACCCGTCGTCTGATGGTTGATCTAGAGAAGGTCAAACGCCACACGGGGCCCCATCATGTTGATCAACAAGCTTTGGACGAATGCGTGTCACGTGAGTTCACTGTGCCATACATATTTGCGTGTAAAGAATTCCACCCCGAAAAAATTAATCAAATTTGTCAATTCTGGAGAGTTGGTTGTGTTTCGGAAAGAATAAAATCCCACCTCCTGTGCATGACTGTCATACTAGAGAAACAGTCGTTGCAAAGAAAGCGAACATCATATTCCGTACAAGTCAAGTAAACCTTGCAGTTCTTGTTGCGATTGGCACAGTCCATCTGTGTTATCACTCATTGTATATTTCGTTGAAGTAGTTCATGAACTGGGCATTGTGGCTCGAGAATTTTTCCCCAACTCATACAACTTATAGCTTAAAAAACAAAGTACGCCGAAGCTGTAGGACAATGTACTTAAGAGCAGTCCTACTTTAGTGTTCTGAAGCTACCCCTAGCCAAGATCTGAACGGTTTCAAACTTCTGATCAGCAGTGCATTTGCGGCATTTGCTGTAGCATGCTGGCAGTCAGGTGATACGTAAATCAGCACCTGCTGATGAATCAGATTGACCAAAACAACATCTAAGTTCGACAAAGTTTAGGTACTTCGAATCAACCCAACCACCATCTACAGAATAAGGTGCTTCTCAGTTGAGATGCCTTCTGGAGAAAGATTAGTGGAGTACAGGCGGTACATTGTAATACGAAATAGTGTCGGCAACAGCCCATTTGGGTTCTTGGGGATGTTCACATCCCCCTAGCTGGAACCCACCTGATTTATCTTCCATTTGGCTGCAAAACCATACAAAATCTGTCCCGTCGACGAGCATGCTATTACTTTCTAGCCAAACTGCCTAACTAAGGCTAATCCGCCGTTGTGCGCTGGGTTTTTGTTGGATAAGGATCGTGAATGGCGGCGATGTCTTCTTACTCCGATAAGGTGCTCATATATGTTTAGTTCACCGCGGTCTGAACTTGATCATTTTCTTTAGGAACATAGAACGGGTTGTTTGGAAACCAGGACATGGGGACAATGATGCTACTCTTAGTAGTTGTACTGCACACTTTTTCCTCCTTCATACCCTTATTCACTTGCCTGCTTGTCATCTTGTAATTTAACACAATGTACGATCATACGTTAATTTGCAGTACTACGTGACGTGGTTCTAAGCCCAAACGTCGAGAAATCCCTTCTAAGCACCTCTGGTTCAAGTAGATCAGCACACCTATCTCGCCGAAACAGCGTCCCTGTGGATAGCAACTTTCCTACGGACTCCATGGAACAAACTGGGACACCACATCTTACCATATCGAAGATGACTGAACCTCCGGATGGCGGTACTCATACTCCACAAACCGATACAGAACTCGGGCGGTTAGCACTTCTCGTCCAGGAACCACTTTTTCCTTCCGGTCAACAATCTGATATGGCTTCTGTTCACATGGAACCCCTCCGTAGTTCTTGTTTGATAATATATCGTGGTCTCCTTGAGTGCATTATCGACAGCTACGCTAGGACAGATAGAGAGTCCGAAGGCAAAACACTGTATACCGGTAAGGTAAGTGAATCAACCAAAAATATGTGCAAAACTGTGTTTCAGTCTAAACACGTATTTTAATTTATGTCGACCGATCGAACAGTGGGTTAACTGCCTTCCCTCTAACGACGCCTATGTGGGACTAAGATCGCGATCACTATCTATAGCTTCACTGACGGATACTGCTTAACTTGGGGGAAATATCAGGTCTACAGGGGAGGCCTAGGTTATAAAAGGTTTGATCGCTCCGGGTGAATTTGCTGACTTTGTTTTATTGGGTGGTTGTACACGGCCTGCACTTGGCATCCTCTGTTTCTTTTCTTCAAATTGTTTTCTCAATCAGTTTTCCCGATTTACCGGTAACACCATAGGCAGTGAATCTGAGTTAAGTAAAGCTCGACGTGCTATCAGCGGGTTTTTGACACTAATAGCTTAATAAACATAAAGTCATCTCACAAATACCAGGTCATCATCCTCAGTTAATTTATGAATAAAGATTTCTGGTTGAAAAATCGGAATTAGTCGACTTGTCAGAAACGAGTTTAGGAAGGTTTTGAGTAAGACGAAGAGTACTTTCCGTTGAGTAGTTTACGTTCATTTTGTAAGCGGCTATGAGTTTGTTGAACGAACGTCAGAACTGACAAGTTGGTCGCTCGTATGCGATTGCAATCAGTACTTTTGCGCTCGTGAAATAACTGCATAGACCTGACCATGAATAATGAAATCTCAACTATCAAAAACTGAAATGGATGATTGCAATGGACTTCATCGAAACAACTGACAAGTGTATTGTTTCGACTAGGCGTATACTGTGCGACTTTTTTTTAAGTCAGCGTTCTGCGGTTATCCAAGAGTGTCTCCTTGTACCTTCTATATGTGAACAAGAAGCAACACTACACACAGTAGTGTATACAAGGTTAGTGATGTTACCATAAACTCAGCTTGCTTCGAAATGTCTGATTAAATGCACACGGGTGATCCTTTGCGCACTAACACTTTGTTGTGAGATGAACAGAAACTACAGTACACTTGAGTGAGGATCGAGTCACTTGACGTGAGAGTTTAATGGCTCCAGTGGAACAGCCGACTGGTCACCCGACCCCGCGGCTTAATTGCTTGGCCCGTTTCCATTGAGAATAAATTGAGTCAGCATCATAGACAGTTTGCAATGATTTAATTGTACTAAAACTCTCTATTATTGTTTTGTAGACTTTCGCTTACTTGCTGCCGCGAGCTCTGCTCTTGGTCGGTTCCGATACGGATATTCTGGTGGGAAACGAACCAGCGGCTCTACTTTGCTATCCTGTTCCACTGAAGAGTATATGTCTACAACAATGCAGTACAGGCAAGTTGGGCCTTGGAAGCTTACATATCCTGTCCTGGTATGCATTTAATGAGACTGAAACATCCATTTTTGGATCAACGAGCGCCTCATTCATGTATACTTGACGAATTCAATATCGAGAGGCACATATATATGTACATGACTTGACTTGTGTACAACATTCACCCAAAAGGATTCCTTAGAAAAATTAGTACACACAAAAAGGCGACTCACGTTTACGGGAAGACCTGTTTTATGGACCTTATAACTTTCTACTCTGTCCTGGGAGGCAGATTCCCCGCCAGGTGTAGGATTCAACAACGGTGTATTAGGTCACGGAAAAAACAGCAAAAGTAAACGTGGAAGCTTTCAGAATTTAGTTTTTAATACGCTCTATCCAGGATTATTTCTCAAAATAAATACAGCGCAACCCCTGGAGAATGCCCTTAAGACTGAATGTAGCTACGGGTCGTCATTTCACAGCAAACTGCTTGAGTTAATCGGTTGTGTGAATACTGTCCGTGAAGGTTAGATGTGATTTATCTCGTTTTATCTCATTTCTGAAAGGCACGTTCATCAGAGGGCCCATACGCATCCTGCTTCAGCTTAGATTAAAGAATGTCACTTGGCAAAATTGTTAATAACTAGCGAAGTAAGCCATTATACCATGCACGAACGTTTGAAAGTCACCGTAAAATTATTGGCCATTTGAGAGAGCAACAAAAGTCCAGCTCACCCCTCCAAGAAATCTGTCTTACTTGGACTTTTTCAGCACAGTATTAGGAAAGCGACGCGATTTAAATCTGCCCGTACCTGAAGGACCAGTTACGTATATTTGATCTTCAGGTATTCAATCCAAGGTGTCTTCTTGGCTTACCAAGAGTTATCGGACTGCAATTAACAATTGGTAACAGTCCAGGATCGCTAGAACAGCAAATAAGGTTGTTGGGCTTATATACGTTCAACCGAAGAAGCGGGGCGGTGATATGGGAACGGAAAACAAGTGGATGTGTGGAATCCCCGTACCATTTTGGCCGGAACTTGCGTGATTCTCACTACATGCGACTGGAATCTCCACAGGATGTAGGATAGACACCTAAATGAGCCCAATGGCTGCCACATTGTAGCCGGCTGCCAAGAATACGTTGACCTGTTGTTTGCGTTTTTGTTGGGCGTCTTTACCCTTCGTAATGCTTGAATGTGTTTATTTCGATGTTGTCTGAGGTTGTGTACACCTTATTCCCATCGTTTCATCTGAAGATAACAGGCTTTTTGCGCTAAGCTGTCGTTTAATACTTTTATAAGTTCCCGTCTCATCTGCCTGTGATGCTCCAGCGCGTCTTTACTCCTACCGTGTTACTGCTGTTAATAGTTCTCTATCTTCACTAGCATACATGACGTTTTTTATTAAAACGAGCACATGTGTAGGCAATATGAGGTGAACAACGGTACTACGGTTACCAATATCCGAAATGAGAAGGTGAGAAAACTGGTAGGAGAATCTCACACTAAATTTTATCTCTTGCGACGTAGGGGTAGCATTAATAAGTACTGAGGAGTAGAGACAGGATCCTACACCAGAATTTGTTCAGCTACTCCAACCAGTTCCTAACAGTCTACAATCCATTGATGCACTGAGTCAATGACGCACTGAGCCTTCTGTCGTTCGAATTTGCCATCCAGCCCGTGAGAACTGTGTTTTTTGCCATACCTTTTCACATAATGCGTAACTCAGTCGAATATGCTCGTCAGTAAATGGATGAAATCAGTGCTATATAAGAGAACTTGGTAAACGGAAAACTTATTTGAGCTCCGATGGAGTCCCCAATTCACACCAACTTAAGTTGAAGATGAGAGAGCCTTTGCCGTTTGGATGTCGACTGGGAAATTCGGAAAAAGTCGCTTGTTGTGTTATGTATTCCCGGTGTTTTATCCCCAAAATTCTCGTATCCTCCAGCCGTATAGAGCAGTTTAAAAGTCCGATTAAGCCGCACACTTACAATATCTGGTAGACGAACGGCGAAACATCTGCAAGTCACTTACCAAGCTCGGTGAGAAAAGTAGCAACTTGTCAACTACCAGTTTCCCAAAATTAGATTTTGGTAGCATCTGTGGTTGGTTGGAATTCACTCTTTAGATCGTAGCATGTACAAAGGAGAAAATATCGTTCCCATACAGTACCGGATAGATGTTGATAAGAACTAACTGGCAAACAGACATTTTCTGTAAGGTCGTTCATCCACTTTGATGCAAAGCAATGTATGGTACTGTCACTCCCCTTTTGTAGCCACAACGAAACGGAGTGATAACCGATTGCCAGAATATTGTTGATTGAGGGACAGAGATCGATGCTAACTCATAATTAGTGTCGCTGTCCAGTAGTATTGCCGATTTTTCCCATATATGTCACTTCTTTTCAGAACATGAACCTTATGCTTCTTTCGTAACAGGAAGACGATAGATAGTCACCTCTCTCTGTAGAGGATACTTCACATTTGGTTGGTCATCTGGGCCTTCTTCCAGTGATTATCCCCATCCCAAAAGGTACTATTTCTTGATAGGCTCATTCGATCCGTTTCTTCACGTGCAGACAACTGGGTATCAGACGATCAGTGAGAACATGGTACATCATGGAAATGCGTGATTAGCACTAGTCTTTTGGTTTGGTTCCAGATGAGGAGCTTATAGTATTGCCTTAAGCCCGAACCCCCTCTCTCAGTGCTGATCAGGTGTAGTAAAACAGGCAGAGGGTGATGATCTAACAATTGAGGCGCACCAAAGTGATGGATTGGCAACTAGCCTCTTATGGCTGCACCAAAATGACAAAAATGGCGTTCGTGTCCAAAAAATGCATCAATGGTCCAATCCATTTAGCCTATGATGTTCGAAAATTTGATTTCACTGTCCTCGTAAAGCGCGTGTCTGATACAGTTAGTCCTGAGAGATGCTTTCCGTTGCTCAGCATCTGGTGATGAAGCGAGACACTGGCTACTGTCGTGGGGATTTTCTTCCGAATGCACATCCTTGATCTGTACAGTCAGTAGAGCTTTTACTGATGCGGAATCACAATGGATGTTCAAACAACTCCAAATGTGTACTCAGTAATGATTAACCGCTGAAAATCCTGCATACCGAGTACCGTACAGCTCTCAACGGCCTAATTACGGAATCATTACCTCAGTCAATCTTTCCTGTCCTCTCGATCACACATTCGAAAAGCGTAACCCAGTCGGCTTAAGTGGGTCGCAGTCGTCTTGTTTTGGTGAGTTCGATACGCACACCTATGCCGTTATGGTGAGGAGGAATTCATTATGGCGAGGGTTATTATGTAGGACGAGTTATGCATGATTCTGCTTTAAGTGCGTCGTACTCATACACACAAAAACTAACCGCTATTCACGTGGAAAAGCCAGATTTAGCTTGATTATGCACTTCTAGTCTCGAAATTAGCATTCTTCTGGCGAGGACAGTTTTTCAGTTCATGGTGACCTCCCTCCACAGTGGATCACGGGAAACTGAACTTCATGCTCAATCGACTCCAGTCCTATCTTGAGCATCATTGGTGTCAGTAGGAGTAATCCTCTACCACTCCCCAGAGTAGCTTTTATAGTGTTTTAACTACTCGAGTGGATTTCGTACAGTCAACGGTTTTTCACCTTTTTTCATTGATTACCAAACCGACGTATCGGACAAGCTAATTAAACCAGAAACTAAAAAAACCCCTGTTGTGCACAAACCCATGACTAATGCCTGGAATGTGTAGCTCTACCGAGGCTCCAAAATGACTGTGTGTAAATCCAACACAGGCCCACTTGGAAGTTTATTTTAGAAGCCAAGATTTCGTTGCATCATGTTCTGATATGATAAATTGGTCCGATCCTCCGATGACTTCGTTGCGCTAGATTGCGTGAGCCCAGTACAACGATTCCTGAATCGGTTTGCGTGGACAAAGCTTGGTACGGCGAAAAGAAGCTTCTAAAAAAGCTCGGTTACAGAAACGCATGCAGCAGGTTGGAACTCATGAAATGTGATAACTCAAGGTCATATTTATTCCACCTGAATAACCCACCCTGTCTAGGCTTGGGCAACCTGGCAGTATCCCAGCCCTCGTGCTTCCTTCGGGTGGCATGGCAGCTAGGCACCGGAAGGGTGCTACAGCTGAACGCTTCTTTTTTACCCACCCAAACACGTCATATGGTTTGTGGGTTACCGTATTACTCAGTTTTCTCTGCTAATACATGAAAATGGCAGTTACATCTTGTCAACTTCAGATTGACTGATTTGCTTTCGTATGGTCACGGTCGTCTGAGACAGCATGCTTTTAGGTGGAGAAATAACTAAACTCCGAACTAGGTCATGCAAGGGTATTTGCGACTAGTTGGCACACACTGTCAGACTGGTCGGTATTTTGACCGAACGGTCCAGCCTCGGAGGCACAGGACTCCGTCGTATGTCAAAGGTTCGTAGACTTCTTACAGAATCCGTCAAAAGGACTGAATAGTCGTCTCGAATAATGGGTAGTCAATTATTCTGTTCCGCCGAATTCCTCGAGGCTGTCTTCTGATATACGATTACAGAGGTACCTAGGTTCTCCATCTGGGATCTGCTGTATCTATCCAAATTGTGTACTGAGATGTGGTCACTGCCCCATGCAAAGAGCTTTTAGGAGCCATTGATCGGAGATGAGCTAGAATCGATGATAAATATTGCTCTTTCAGGACTCGATAAGCTGTCTGTCTGGATGTCTCTGTATTAGCATGGACAACATTCTCAACACCAGCACTGTTTAATCGTACGGGAACTTAAGTTTTTGCTATCATCTTTTTACAGATATGCAAATTGCAGTTGGAATGGTCCAAGGAATTCGTGTCCAGCTGAGCTGTACAAATAGCGAAGAAAAAGTCGTCTGGAAAACCTTACTGCAACACAGAATATCGCTTGCCTAATTTGGACATCGCACGCACGAAACCATGTACAGATTAATTCGTTTTTCATTTTCTTCACGTCACTATTTTGAAATAGACAAGACCCATAAAAGTGACATCTTTTGCTCTTTCCCATCAGTTCCATGGGCCTATTTTTATCCTACCAAGCGTTTCTGAGTAGCAGACAGTGTCTTTTATTACGGTCTTCGTAGATTTAACTTTCATCTCGTAAATTGATAGGTGCTAAAGAAGCAATATCGGCTGCCCGAAAAAAAGCCACTAGAGGGCACGTATTATTGACTGCTTCTTTCCCAACTCAGTCAGCCATTAGAGGTGGTAGCGTATCGTATCGAATCTTTCCTAGCCTGACTTGTTATCAGTTTTGGCACCAACCTACTGCACCTAACAAGAGTAACTGCAAATCTTCTGATGAGATTGTGGACTATCTTCGTGTACCTCAATGAGAGCTCAATATAGAATCGAAGGATTCAAGGATACGTATGCCATGACAATTAGAGCAATCAATGTCGACTGCTTAAAAACGAAAAAAGCATTTGGAATTCCAGTTAATAAGTTGTCAGTAGGACAATCAATTGCTATTTTGCACGAGAATGGGTGTCACTCACTTGTTGCTTGAACGATAGTACTGAGCAGCGTGCGCAACCAGAGCATAACTAAAAGTCATAATTTGCGCCCGACTTACAAACCACTGGGACAAGTACCTATCCATCGCTTTCGTCCCTTCTACATGACCGACGTGATAGAACCCCAGAATCTGACCCAATTTTGAGGTTATCATGAATGTGTAGCTTTTCTCGTGCCTAGGAAACCGTTGGCTTCTTCATCAGGGGTGGCTTATCCTTCGTTTTTCGAAGCCATTCACGTTTAACTTGAAGGTGACTAAAATAGGGGAACTAAATTCAGCCATATTCCCAATATGCGTCAGTAACGATTTGATCACATAATCGAA
Organism: Opisthorchis viverrini; assembly: GCF_000715545.1. Classification (NCBI taxonomy): domain Eukaryota; kingdom Metazoa; phylum Platyhelminthes; class Trematoda; order Opisthorchiida; family Opisthorchiidae; genus Opisthorchis; species Opisthorchis viverrini. The sequence goes on along the minus strand of NW_008751983.1, from coordinate 306,654 downwards.
AATAGCCAGAAAATGTAACGAAATACCAATGCATCACTCTCAGATCAAGTTGGTGTCCATGGAATTCACAGAAGTTCAAGAACTAGACAAAGACAAAAGTCGCAATCGATGCACCAGAAATTTATGGTTGATAGTTCTATTGGAGTTAGAAAAATAGAAAAGTATCATTCAGTTGTTGCACCTTTTCGGTGCCTAACTGACACCATAAGGGAATACGAGGGCTGGGATACTGCCAGGTTGTTCACACCTAGACAGGGAGAATCGAAATGCAGAGGTTGGGCTCGAACCACGGACTTTCTGGTCGGTAGATTCGCGCTCATACCACTGAACCATCACACTTGGAGCTATCACTTAGAGCGATCGCACTTAGAAGGCCTTCGCTAAAGCAGCGTGTTATATTAATAAAGTTGACGGATAGGCTTAATACGAGATCCCGCCAATAATCAGCTCAATTAGAACACCAGCCCCTCGCTATCATTTTACTCTTGGACGGAAACTTAAACTTTCAACGAAGATTTCTTCCCAAAAGTGAGGCCGAAAAGGAATGTAAAGCCGCTTCATCCCCAACCTTATAAATAATGAATTCTTCCAACCAGCACAGTTTTCGGTGGGCGTTTGTGCATCACACAAAAGCACATTGTGGCTGATCCTTTTGTACATTTGCTTGAACTTTTACCATGTAGGCATGGATACGAGCGCGAATGACTTTAGCCGTGTGCTCGATACACGCATAACAAGCTTCTATAAACCATGCATTCGACGTCAAAATTACGATGAAAGACAGATTTTTCTAGGATTTCAATCATTAGTACCAAACGCGATGGGATGTTTTAGACCGTCCTGCTCCAAAATCATTCATATGTTGAGGAAAATAGTCTTATTCTCACTCTACACTAATATAAACATAATAACTGGGAAGCATTGGAAAGAGATTGATCAGCAGGTCTTCGGTATCACCAATGAAGCCCAAGAGAACAGAACAATGCCCATTTTTTGCTATTCAGAGTAATAATATGTTAATCTACTGTATTCACCTCAACAATGTCTGGAAACCAGGAGCCTTGCTAGGGAGATCAATTCTTGGGATCTAAATACGCTTCATTGGAGCGCATATCACGATCATAGCCTACAAAGCAGAACCCAGGAATGTGACATCCTTCGGTTTTCAGAGGTGAGTTGTGAGTAGAGGCAGCCGGTTCCGGTAAACAAGGGTTTGAGACAGCAGGTCATTTGTACGATTGATGGTTTGAGTCACTGCCGTTGGCGCTGTTCGAACATGTTTAATCCTTGAAGAACAGATGATCAGTATTCGGGATTTCCTCCGATGGTTTTATTAGATGACTTGTGTTAGCTGATGCAATTTTTTCGTGAGGGTTTTACAAATGCGTGACCTATTTCACTCAGATTAGATCCACGTTTTTCTTCAATTTCTTGTTACCCTAAAGTACTATCATAATTGTTTTAGGGGACTTGGAAGGACTGGTTTAGGAACGAGATCCCAGATTCATAAACATTCTGGGACAGATGAGCTTGGAACCTATTTTCAGCAACAAGAGTGCTCACTGTAAGGAAGTCTTGGCTTTCTTCAAAGAGTACAGTCAAGATCGCTTTCAGCAACACAGGGATAATCACAATGCATGGCCCTCATTCCTTCTTCTGCTTTCGACGGATTCGAATATTTAGACCATAGATCACCTGCTATAGGTGTCAGCCGGACCCCAGTCAATGGTGGAAAAGAAAGGGGTCTGTATGATTCGGGCGATTAAGGATCTTGCAGAACGACTTGAGCTATCGGACCATGTGCAGTTCATATTCAGTAGGCGGCAGGAACAAACAGATGGCATTAGATGCTACATTGAGAACTAGTTCTACGAACAAATAAACATCATGGATTCAGGGAGACGTACAATTAATGATAGCACAATCGGTAGGGGCAGGAAAAAGGACAGTGAGGTAACGGGACTTTCTGAAAACAATAGCCAGTAAGTACAAAATGTACGGATACGAGCAGTCAGACAGCGTTAACAAGCCGTATACAGAGATGACGGTGCAGACAACAGTCGGGAGGTAAGAAAAACTGTTTGCAGTCTTTAGCTGACGACATAACGCAGTGACACGTGCAACGTGCCAAATCGGGATGCGCGCTTAGGCCAGTTTCAAGCAAGATCTCAAAAATACTGGGCTGCAGCGGACAGTGCGCTGGTCGATCACACTGTCCTTCATTTGTTTAAAAACACCATCTCTTCTGTTTTTCTGATTCTTAATCTGTTTGGAGTCCTCACGTCCTCCTTCTTTCACAGAAGATCTCCATCACTAACACTGGTGTAATTCTCCGGGCTCAGAAAAATTTCTGCAGAAAACTCAAGGCATTCCGCGATCTTCCTGCTTCTCTCTCTCCACTTACTTTGGAGTTCATCAATAATGTGGCTGAGGGGATACTTCTTGTGGAATCCAATGGTCTCCAAATAGGGCAGCTGAAAAGTATGGTTCTGTGACCTATCCATCAGGTTTTCATGAAGGATCCACTACACTTTGATGTTGATGGAGAAAATGATTCTAATGGAAACTCATGGACACGTTCACCTGGTGAGCTCCAAAACAGGCCAAACAAATAGTGGACTGTGGGGGGTGGGGGGTATCACTAGACTTTTAGGTAATGTCGTATCAGTTCACCATTGGAATCCTTCTTCTAACCACTCTCAGTTATATGTTCAAAACTTTCCGAAGATTAATGCTAGTCAACGCCGTTTCATAATGACAACTTATCTGATATTCAACCAAGAGGCTCGATGAAGGATATCTCTTTTGATCAGGACAGAACCACATGCATTCGGACATGCAAACAGATTTGATTTTGTGTGCAGGGGAAAAATGTTAAATTCCATTTTTTGACGGAGTTCACTGGTGTGCTTATTTTTTTTTCAAGTTACGACTATCAACGCCCTTCATCCGATAGTTAGGCACTTTCCTTGAGCTGCTGACCAGCAGTTTTTGCCTACTCATGGGTAGCTGGGTTTCTGAGATGTTTTTCATTTCCTACCTGTGCTCGTCGTGACAGAGCAAGTCGGTCTGGTTTATGACAATTTTGTGAAGTCTACAGGTCCAACAACAAATCTACAGCATCAGGTTTCAAGCGTTCTGACGCTATATGATTGGGAAGTCCCGACAGGTGGGGCAATCGATCGACACAACCAGGACAGCTACTTGGCGTCGTTCGAATCAAGCGTGAACATGTTCGCCTGTTCAAACGCTAAAATCCATATCCGTCCCTCGTGCGCTGGTATAGTAGCGATAACACGCTCGCTTAACGTATCATGTGTGCGAAGTTCAAACCTCGGCACGACAAAGGACATGCGCTGCTGATGAGTCATAACAAGAATCCTAACTCGAGTCCAGTGCTTCATTCTTCTGGTGTGAACTGACCGAAATAATTGCTTCAGAGGGAAAGACTATTCAAACTAGAGTGGTGTGAGCGTGTATTTTGTGTAAATTTGCGTCCGCTTGCTTAACTGAAACAATTTGTTCGTATCGGTTTTACAGCAAACTACCACGAACAAGGACATATATGAGAGCACTCCGCACACTTTGGTACGAAACCGGTTTTGAGACAATCCTGAGAAAGGTTTTCGCACACTGAATGTTCACTGTTGTCCTGTCATCCAATGAAATGAGTTGGACTGTTTTGCGACATACTGTGAAAGGAGAATCAGGGCTGCACACATGAATTGGTATGCATTCGTATGCGAACTTCCAATGAGATTTTAGATGACATGAACTGTTTAGACCAGTTGGACAAGCACACAAATTTGTTTGGTGCTGATCGACCGTTACCGTAGGCACTGGATGAACCAGCAGTACCGTCAACGCAAACACAGATGCCTTAGATGAGCCCTCGTTCATGGATGTTTGGGTGGTTGGACAGTCCTAAGTGACCATGAGAACACAATAGTTTTTATGAAATGGTGACATTTGCATAGAAAGTACAAAAAATCCGATAAGGTCTTTTGTTCTGTGGGCACCCTTGTCCTCAGCATCAGACAACTTCATTCTCTAGATCAGCTCTCAGGAAAAGACCCGTTCAAACGGACCCCTGGAGACGTGTTTCACTTACGAATGTTCTCACAAAGGAGACCATTGATGGGAGTGTCCGTATTCACTGAAGCCCTTGGAGAGATAATATACCCAAGTCGAACCTGAGCTTTGCTGAATGGGTACGAATCTTACCGCTCAAATCCACCCAGAAGTTATTATTGATTCCAGTGAGAGTGCGGGTGGTTCCGAGGATCTGAAAGTCACATTTGGGGGTATACACCAACAACTTGAATTTTGATAAGGTATTTTCTAGAAATGAGCAAAATTATTGAAGAACCTCCGAACTCAGATCTCAGAAATCGGAGAACGTTTTTGGATCAATTGATGTGACATGTGTTGGTGTGGGGTTATCAGAAGGAGTAATCACCATCTGAAATGCACTTAACCTCACCCACTTTCCCTCCCCCAACTAAACTGTCGTAGCCAACAAAATTTATCAGTGGCGCCCACGATGAATATTCAACTGAGACATCTTGAAGTGGAAGAGATTGGAAAAGTGGAAGATTGGTTCCCTAAGAACCAATCTCGATCGAGACCAATTCGGAGCTCCCCCAACCCATCAACACAATATTAAGGCAACCACATTGACCAAAAAGAGCCGTTAATTAACACTCAACACTGATCTAGTGCGCTAACATCAAGACGTCTTACTGATTGGTTCCCAGTCTGCCTTAAAGCCTGACCAAGTTAGTGATCTGCTCACTTGGTCTGATGGAGCTTTTGTTTCGAAAGCGAAAAGTTGCTCAATTAAAAACTACCGGTTGTTTATCAAGCCCTTCTGAAAATTCCGAATTGTTTCAAATTAGAAATCTGTATGCAGCTGAGTACACCACAGGATTTCTTCAAAGGTCCACTTTATTTGGGTGGACCTTGGATTCACAGTCGTTCAATTGCTGACGTAAATAATTTCGACCTCGCCGATATGGGAGGAAACAGAACTGTCTCAGAACGGGATGGCTATAATGCTTCTCGAGGACTTGTGACGTTGTTTGATGAAAGTTTCACAAACGAATCTGTGAGACGCAGAATTTACCGAGTGACTATTCATCTTCACACACCGTCCAAAGGTGTCACAATTAAAGAGCATCTTTCTCATTTCCTCACCTTATTTGTAACCAACAAAACAAAAACATTGATGTGGGCGAATTTCTCTATTTATAATTTGTGAATCGTATGTTTCCTTGATTCCCAAATTCGCTGTTATCGCTTCACGTAAACTGCGTTGAAATGAACAATGTTTTCAGTATCTAATTACTACGATATGCAGTGTCAGCTAATCAAAATAACTAGATTTTTTTGGATGAGAAAGGCCAAATTAATGCAAGCTGAAAAAATAGCATTCTCGCCTACATAATTGTATCGTTCTAGAGACTCGCTACACGGACTCATTGATGCTGAAACTACTGAGAATTGTTGTGCTAAATAAGGTTCCTTTGGATTCGTCAGTTTGTAAAACCGCCAAGTCTTCTTTAGGTGATCTGTCTCAAAAACCCTGTCAAAATAAACTGTTAGGAAGAACATTGTATCCGGCCTTTCATAAAAATGGCCCCACTTCATGGGCGATCCCATAAAGCAGCATTTCTGACTATTGTCGGTTGTGTGCGCTCTCCACAGAGTGACCCCTCCTAGGAAGGAGGATCTCCTGAAGAATATTGTATACAGACTGAAATAATTCCCGTGCTACCTGTTAACAGTTAATAGTGCAATAATTCCTAATACAGACCCTTCCTAACAGAAGCTATTCCACTAGGGGGCCAAGAGAGTGTTTTCTGCCAGCCGCTGCTTAGCGTAGAAGTCCCGGAAAGGAGCCTAATTCCCTGCGATGCTCGCCGTCTCAAGGCGATTATTGCAGTAGCTAGCTTTTCTGCAAATCCACCAGAGTGAAGCTGACGCTGAGTTTTTGAACGCTCTTGATTAGGGGGTCAAACATGCTGATTTTCTGTTTCCTCTCCGTTAGGAAACTCCTATTTTAACCTATTTTACCACTCACCTGTTCACCGCTCCTAAATGAGTGGTACCACCGTACTGTAGTAACTGTGACTCATTGGTGTACTTTTCTACATACAGAAATATAGTATTGTTATTTATATTTATAGTAGCGATGGTGTTTACACCAAGAGCATATTTTTGTATTTTAAGCACACGCTGATCCTGTGCTGGCTGCGTGATAGCAACAGCACGAGTATTCATTAGGATGCCGTTTCCAAGAGGAGAGCGTCATATAAACAATTCCTTAGCGTAATGGTTTGATAGATGGAAATAAACAATATGTTACGGAGCTCGTGCGGTGACAGTCGTAGTCAGTGTGAATGATACGGTAGTGGTCGCGTTGTCGCGATATTTACATCTAGACTAAGGTTGAATTGGAATCTCTAATGAAGTCCGTTCGTACACTTAGCCATCTGTTTAGGTTGGTTAGTCAATGAATTTTAACGGAGGACCAAGTCGTAACGGGTGGTGGTTAACGTGTTGCGATAGATTTAAGATCTAAACTATTTGCTAACTGATTGGGTCCCAACCAACAGCGCACTGAAGATGTCTCCTCGAATGGTGACGAAACGTTTGCAAATCAATTGTCAAGCTCGGCGAACAGATCAAAAGCCACCTGATCAATTACTAACTAATACACCCAAGCTACCAATATTCAAACACATCACCAACAGATCTAAGCTATGCCACGCGGCACACTTAATAGTAATTCTCGGTCGACATCCCTGTCTATCAAAATCAGCGTGGTAAAAGGTGGATTAGTGAGCCCGAAAAAGAAAATAATTAATGGAGATCGGTCTGATAAGATGAGTGACAGAATAACCGTCGATGGTAGTATGCCTGAAAGGACAAAGTACACTTATCCGCCAAAGAGACACAACTCCTCTTCTTGAGTAGCTCTCACTTTCAAGGGGATCAGCGAGAGGGAACTCTGTTTTTGACTATATAGGGGCCCCTGTGAGAGAGATACGGTTAAATAGCACCTCCCAGCAGTTGATCTCCTGACATGCAACAACTTATACCAAGACAGTAATCATAACGAACAAAAAAACGTTCTGAGTGTACAGTCAGGGGTGTTGTGACGGATTCCATAAAGCTGGCGTCCGTTGCTATTTGACCTCACACAGAATCGAAGTTGGAAAGGAAGTTGGTATGGAAATGTGCAATTTGGATCTTGGAGTTTACTATTGTCACATGCAACTGGCGGAAACAACACCATAGATGGCGCAGTAAAAACCACGGGTCGCGCCCAAAATCAGATGAGTTCATTTATAGCACACTGTGATCAATAATAGCGAGATGTAGCGAATTGTACAGCTGTGGAAGACAGTTATGACAGCGATGTAGGGACGGAGCTGGCGTGTCAGCTGGTGATGCAAGTCAGATGTTCGGCTATTAGGTTATAGCTTGACAGGGAGACAATTACTATGCACCGCGATCGCCGGCCTTCTTACTGCCATTGTCACGGTGTGATTAGCACATGCTTCACCATATTATCAAAGCTCTCATTCGGGTCTAGTCTCGACGAACGACTTTGTTGGACAAGTTCTTACTTACCTGGGGAACGTCGCTTGTGACTGATAGTCGTTCGCAAGAGCCCAGGACTCAGTCAGTTCGCGATTCCTCACTCCTAGCTGCAATACATACTCAGCCAGGTGCTCAGAGCACTCCGTCAGCTGAATCGATTGTCTTGGTGTACGAGAGATCTGACCAATGGTCAATTCGAAATGGATAGAAGGAAGAGAGCATTTTCGCCCTCACGTCAGCCGGCTACATGAGGATTCTGGGTGTCACATTTGCACGGGCAACTGACGAAAACAGCCCTGACCAATATAAAAACCGACGTATTTTTCTCTCGTCTGTTATTCAAGCCGTGTAATGAAAGCAGAGGGTTTGGAGCGGTTCNTGTAATGAAAGCAGAGGGTTTAGGAGCGGTTCACATGAGGCCAATTCCTTTGTGCTTGTTTTAATCATCACGGACTCCAGCTTAGAAAACCGGGACGATATTCCATTCACTCATTAGTCACCTCTGAGTATGAAGAACAGGGATGTTATTTCTTACCATAGCACCTCTCCGCGATATTTGACAAACTTTAGAGACAAGTTATCTGGGTTCCTTGCCTTGTGACAGTTAAGCCTCCCGGTCGTTTCCTAACCGCCGAAGTTGTGGAAGTATCCAGCGTACCAGGTGAAGAAGCGAACGTGGGTACAGTTGGTAGTGCAAAAGATGACAAGCTAAACTGACAGTCGAAGAGTTCCACCCAACCTCTGCGTAGGGTGCATGCCGGTGTGCCATTCGCTTCGCATATGGGCCTAACAACATAATTCATTTTAGCGCCGTTGATATTCATGGGCTCAGTAACTCCAGGAGGCAACAACAGCACACGTCACCAATCTGAGTAACGTTCAAGCTAACATGACTTATGACCCTAACCCTAACCCTAACATGACCAGCTAGGAGACTGCTAGTGATGCTATACATTGGGACGGGAGCCGCATTGTTGTTCTCACATTTCATAGGTGGCTGACGCCGTGTAACGAGCAACTGGAGAGAGCTAACAGAAATAAAATGCCGCTGCACACTGGCCACAACTGCCTGTTGCTGCCGAAGGGGTTCCTACTGTGGTTCAGGAGTTTTGGAGCGTAAAAGGTGTAGATAGATGTTGAACTTATCCTGTAGGTACAAGAAACTGCCATATAAGAATGTCGAGTAAGATTTAGGCGATTCGACACATTTGTCGTGTTTCCACCAAATGTTATTGAAAATTATGCGCATTGCAAAGCATTGTTGGCATCAACAAAAATAGACCATATGGAGCGATACTCCTAAGCACAACTAGCTATCTGTAGTTAAAGGCAATGTGATTGATTGCCATCCGCGCTTGGGCTGCTGTAGCGGGATATCGCATAGTGACACCTGGGTGTAGTAAGCTGTAGTCCGGGCATACACTCAGTAGAATATTCCCGTTATCAGAGCAGGTGATATCGAGGGCGAAAGTACCACCCAAGGGCGCATCCACCGTCGGGAAAAGGCCCATTTTGCTATGTAACAATACAATGTGCTTTGTGGAGAAGTTCGTGTCGCATTTGATAAAAGCGCCTTTCATCTCAGTGAGTGCGCATGAACCTGTGACAAAAACTACGTTTGCCGCCTAGTTATTCATTGGTTCGAAGTTGGCGTTCAAGTGACACTGAACAGAGATGGGTGTCAAGTGGCGTCCATTCAAGTAGAACAATCACCGTCCAGCTCCTCAAAACACTTCTAACATAAGAATGTCCGAAGTAGAAGTTTACAGTCTCCTGAGAGTCGCATGCAGAATTCCGTGGTAGACAGAAAAACAAGACTAGCTTGTACACAAAAGATGAATCTTGCAGACTCGTTTTGTAAGGCAGCATGTATCAGGTCCAGGTATCACCAAGGTTCTAGCCAAACCAACTGGTTGACTGATGCATTGAAACATGAAAGCACGAGGAGAGGCATTGAATTGAGACAGGCTATGGGAATTATCAAGAATCACAGCGTGGTTAGAATAGAAAAATTAAAGATGGCAGTTCTTGGAGGGCGATCATCAGGCTTAGTCACTCACACTAACCAAGAGAGCATTTTATGTTCAAGTAGAGCATAAGGTTGGCGGAAACTCGGGGACTGCGCCTACCTGATGAGCTCCAAGGAGGGTGAAACCGGTCGTGGGCTGTCGAAGAGTTTTCAGCAACCTTGTGAGTAGTTTCCTTTATGAAGACACCCTCCACTGCTTTAGGGGAGAAGCAGAGGAATATAACCACAAAATCGAAATAAGTCTAGTATTTTTGTGATCTTTTGAATGTGAGCACACATTCTAAACCCAAAATTTGGAGCAATTTTGTGCCCAACGAATCTGCAGGGCACCCGGCGACCTGAAACAGGCTGATCCGTATAGAATTTGCATTTTTTCGGATGTATTGAAAGAGATTATCTTAACCATGCCAGATGTGCGTAATTTTTTTTAATATTTATTCTGTGATAGCAAAATAAATTACTGTCCGAGAACGGACAAAGATAGATGACCAGTAGATCACTGTGTCGGAAGGAAGTTTGTGTGGCCTTCCTTCACGCACTCCAAGACAAATTGGCTACATACTCAACGACTCAAAAACGGGTTGAAACTGAGAAGTTTGGTGAAAAAATCGGCGAAGTTATTGCTGAACAGCGCCTATACAGTCATTGGAGAAATACCGTAATCGATTGTTCAGTTGAATCTCCCGTTAATGTGACCATAATTTGTAGATAGATGTATAGCTTCGAGGCGTTCTATAGATTCTTCTCAACAACATTCTGTTATGCGACACAAAGTTGGGGTCTGTTTGACGTAGCTACCGTCTGGTAAAATCCCTTCTCGGGTTGACTACATTTATATATAGATCGTTTTCTGCAGTGGGTGACAGGTTCTGCGGCCACATCGATGAGACGCATACACAGAACGCAAGTATACAAATGCGTTAGTTTTTACCTCTTCCAGATGATCATAGGTTTGCAATCGGTCTATAAGCATCTTGAGTACCCTAGTAAATCCTGTCGTTTCCTGAACATTGTCAGTGCCGAAGTGATGCCCTCTCAGTAGGCAGCCTCATTGTACACAACTCAAGATTTGCTGGACAAATTTTCGTAAAGTGGAGCGGCGAAGTATTCCAACCATCTCTTCCGAATAAGTTTGAAGTGGGTTTGTCGGTAGCATCGCGCTAGGGTGTCTGTCGATGGATGAGACCCTGATCCATTGCGAGTTAAGGCGAAGTGGGGTCTCATAATCTCCTTTATTTGTGCTCAGTGGTGTCCGCGGTCTTTCCAAGCAGAACATGTCGCCGGGATATTCTGATGAACGGGCCGTTCTGGTTGTTGCTGCTCACTTTTTTCAGCGATGGTCAGTTGTTCCTCGAAAGACCCCTGTTGAGACTAGTCTATGCTGCTTTGATGTGCCTCTGGTGTATTGTAAACCACCGGTTAAAGTCTCTCGTTGTCCTGAGCGTTTTGGCATGGTTACATTTACTTATTTGGCTGCTGAGTTTTGTGCGCATGAAGAGACATGGTCTGACACAATTTTGTTCCCCGTCTTAGAGTCGCGATGACATTTGCAGTCCTCTCTTGGTGATTTTCAGCTTGTTAAAGTACTGGCTACGGTTGTCATCTGTGTCCAGTGAGGTGTTTCGTCTAGTGCCTGAAACGTGTATTTGTGACGTAGAGTTGACTAAAGGCTATGGAACTGAGCAAGCAAACTCCATTTCCATGTTGATCAAGCTTGTACTTCCCGGTGACATCCGCTGCCCCTAACTGAGCATGTTAATCACTATTCAGGAAAAATTGTCCTATAATTGCCGTTCAGCTACAGCACCCTTTTGGTGCCTAGCTGCCATGCCACTCGGAGAAAGCACGAGGCCTGAGATACTCCCAGGTTGTCCAAGCATAGACAGGGGAAGTCGAGATACACAGGACGGGTTCGGACCCAGGACCTTCTGATCAGTAACCACTTGAGCCACCTCGTCACCATTTCCTACAGACGGTTACAATATCTCACTCACATCTGGGGTGTAACTTAGATACGAGAACCTGAAAAGGCACCACAGATATTTTTGATGAGTGTGGAAAAGAAGACTGGACACACAGTCATCCAAGGTTAACGCGACTCAACGAAGGACTGGGTGGTCATCAGAACCACTGCAGTATAGCCAGTAGCAGGAATCATCCCCTGCAGTTCTGCTGCACTTCAATCTGGACCCCGGTGGACGGAAATTCGATTGGCGTGAACCAACGATAGGGTAAGCCTACAAGGTTTTGATGGTAAAAAACTGGTTTTTGGGGTCCAGTAGTGAAAATTCGTGGTGCATAAAATTTGACTTGACTAAGATTGTTCAAGGCAAGTTAGTGGGCTACCGGAAAGCTCAGGAGATTTGGAGAACGGGTTAAATCATAAGCGACGGAAAAACTCCGTATCGGTAACAATTTAAACATTCCCAGGCGCTTTGTTCGAGGATGCGTTTCTAAACCTTGCAGATTCGAGCACAGCCGATAAGGCATCAGAGTTTTAAGTGCTGCCAGCTGTTGATAGCCAATTCGACATTCACTGGTTCGTCTGTACATTAGGAAGATACACTGGTATGAATTTTTTCTGTGGCACTGACCCCATATGCTTTGGCTGAAATAACCGGAGTGTTGTTGTCCTCGATTACTCTCTTCGGGTTTTGCTCCAGTGTCGATTTACCGGGGCGCGGCCGCCACCACATACAAACAACTGCTTGGAGCTACGAATGAGTCAGGTATTCAGTAGAGAACAATGACGGATGAAGGGTAAAGCAGTTAGATCAGAAGTCCAGTGATTAGCGTGGCTACGAAACCGTCCATGCTGATAGTTGTAAGAATTCTGTATCAACCCACCCCAAACAAAACACCGTTTGAAACTGACAAGAGAACTATCGAGTATGTTCATAAAAACTCATTGTAGGGTCAAGCAAAATCGTCAGGATTGGATAAGACAACTATGTCAAATAGAAAATATGTGGTAGTGTGAGGATACGCCAGCAGAAAGGATTGGAAAACATTAGTAAAATGTTCACAACCGGATTGTTAAATAACTAGGTGACCTTCTCACTCTACCAATGAGGGAGTATAAAATCAAGGAATTTGAGAGCAACTTCATAGCCAAGGAAACATGCCTGAAAATGAGGGGGAAAACGAGAAACTCGATCAGTTTTAGCCAGAAGCGAGCATCTACAGAACAAATATATGTCTACAGAGCCAAAACACCAGCGCGCAAAAATAGAGTGACTCCAAGTGACCCAGCAATATCAAGAATACACAACTGTTCGGAGAATAAAACGTTTACTAAGATGGCAAAGCTTACCAAACTAGTTTGCCAAGGCGCTATGCTGTCATGGGACCTGCTTAGGCCTCAGAAGGTAGTATTTGGTGACCTGAAAGTGGCTTTCATCAAGCCACCACATCAAACAAGAGCTAAAAGACTTCCCCGGCAGAGCATTTCAATGTGTATCAATAAATTTGTTTGGTTCCGTGGAAACATCTACATCAGTCGAACAACGAGGTAATTATCAAAGCGCATGTTTAGAAACATGCACTTCGTACTGCAGATGGTACAGCTGCGAAACATACGTGGTTCTGTTTTAGCCCACCTTCGAGACACCAGATACATGCTTTTAGGCCAGTTCATAAAGTACAAATGTGGATACCAAATTTCCCAAGAAATCAACTTTTTTCGTGAAGTACATCCGCTTACAGACCAAGTGGACGAAATTGGTTTTGGGCTGTAAAGCAGTTTTCAGAAACCTTATGGATAGTTTACTACAAAATCTGTTTCCACTTGTAAACTTCCGAGTAACATGCTGCGCATAAATTACCAAAACTATCTTTGAGCACCCCTTGTTTATAATATCTTAAAAAGGCCATTTATTGGCTTTCTCACCGTAGTTGCGCACATGTACATTTTCCAAGGTGACAATAATCCTAACGCCTGGTTCAGGCAGGCAATTGTGAAAGATGCGTACGAACTGCAGGGTCTGATATGTCACCATGTGTATTTCATGATCAAAGTCACAGACCTGGTTACATTCAAGCTACTGGAAGCCAGTGAATGCCTTGAAGCGTGAAGTCATGGTAACCAGACATTAGATGTATAGTATTTTTATGCATTTTTTCGGCAACGCCGTGGGATTGAGTAAATAGCGCACAATTTTTAGGACCGCCTACAATCGAGTTACCCACAAACCAGGTAGATCCTGTTTGACGTATGTGAAAAGAGGTCGAAACTCTTTATAGAATGATGCATGACACTGCTGAAATAAGTAGCTGTCGGAATTGAACAAGGTTAATCGTACTAAGACGGCAAATTTCGCCGTTGTCCCAACGTTAGGGTATGCTGTGTAGGAATTCGAGATGCAGTCAGCTACACAACCAGTCAAGGGAAACCCGACACATTGTGCAAACCACTGATGAAATAAAAAAACAGGAACTCTGAGGGCGAGAAAGGAAACAAGAAACACTCACCGCATTAGCGGGGAAGGCACGTAGGAGGACTGGAGTAACACCTCGATAAAGTGCAAAGAAGCCTTCTTTAGCGATGAGTTCTGAAAACACTGATCGGATTCCGTTAGGGTAACGGCCTTCAGGGGCTACAAAACAAAGAGACTTGTTGGTTGGCTGGAAGTGAAGCCTAGAATCTCGGAAAAATTTCACAGGTTATATTCCCATCTGTACCATCGTTCTGGGTAGTTAGACGCCACACAGGGAAGTAGTCAGGGAATAATACAGCAAAAAACAACGGCATGGAGTCTACTTATAGAAAAACTGAACTTACTAGCACCATACGCAGACAAACATCACATACGGGCAGCACCATAAAGGGACATCTCACACCAAACAGTCCATCTATGGTACTGTTCTGGTCTATTTAAAGCGGACGAAGCACATACATCCCCAGAATTTGACAGAATGCTTACCACTCTGGTAACGAGACTTGAGGACATCAGGTGGGATGGCCACCAGCCAGTTGAATATGCCAGCCATTCCGCCGGCAAACAAAGTTTTCCCGACACTCAGTTCGTCACCGCTGTAAGTGAAAGTAAATAACTTAGAGAAGAATTTAATAGTAGGGCACTGAAATCAACAAAATCCAAAGATTGCTACGATTCCTTCCGTAAAAGGAGTTGAGTGAACAGCGATAAGGAAAAACTACAATGGACATTCAGTGCTGAAGTGAGTGGAGTGGAATTCAAAGACCCCAGAACATTCTCAACACAAGGTGATCCGAGGTTGTGCAACGTGTGTCAGTTTTTTTGAGTGTTAGTAAGATATTATCGAAAAAGTTCAGACATGGCCATCTGCCAATCGGGTCGAAAGTCTAAACGATGAGTAGATGGCCATCAGTCTCGTCATAATCGGGTTGCAAGGGAACTTGCAAAACGTCTCCGTCGACTGGGATACACCTTCTTCGAGGATTTGAGAGCACCTACTTCGACGTCCTTCATCAAACCTGACCTAGTAGCTGTTCGAGATCGCCGTGCAACTGTAATAGACGTCAGCATAGACTCGGATGGGCGTGGGGTGACTGTGTGGGATATAAGAAGCAGAAGTATGGTGCTGATGAATATTCCCTCGCCATAATCTCAGCCCTACATGCCGTCGGTTATGTCGACTTTTTGGTTCAGCAACCGATGATCATCTCTTATCGAGGGATCTACTTTCCTCAATCCGCTAAAGCTGTTATTGGACTGGGACTTCCTAAGGTCGCAGTCAGTGACTCGTATTTGCTTGCCATTTTGGGCTCTCTGCGTACTTATGACACTTTTATGCGTTTCACATGGCGCTGAATGTACATTTTTGCCATTTAAGCTCACACCAGACCAAGTATGACGAACAATTTGTGACTGATGTGCGAGTCTTGACTGTGCTAGAGCCTACCGCGCCTTGAAGAGCGTTCAACATTGTCCTTTCTTCGGTTGCTGGTCATTAGACGCGTGTTTCCATATCAAAATTTTTACATACTTTGGGATTCATCTCATCAGACTGGAACTGTTCTTGGCATGATTTCGAATGAGACGTTTCGCTCTTTTCTCCCATATTCTCCTGTTACCCGTTCGCATTCATCGCCTGCATTCACTTTTTATGTTTGTGACCATGCTCTTCAAACATAAATGATAATAGTAGTATGACGAAAAACACTTCGATGTTTAGCAGCGGGGTTGGGTTTGCCAACCAGACTGTGCTGTAACATATAACCGGTTTAAAGAAGAATTCCCGGATGCGCTGATGCTCGTTCGGTGCCCAAGACACTTTTGAACCCTTGACGGAATATATAGCCTTTTGACGGCCCACAACCGGTTCCGCCTTTCTTCAAGAATATCATAAACGAGGAATTCATCTGGTATTCAGTTGAGCCACGCGTTAAAATCAGATTAACTTGCAAATGAGTGTATTTCGCGTATTTCTGAACTCAGCACGCCGATCAATACACGAAAGAACAATTCAGGGGTGAGGCCAGCAAAATGCACACCCGATCGACCGGCGTAACACCAACACACAGCGTACGCTACACAACCCACAACAGTGGCTTGTTAAAACCACCTTGCGGTTGCAATACTGATACTGAGAATTGAAGATGAACGCGGCATTTCAAACCGAGTGCATGCTACTGTAGCTAGCACAGATCGGTTTGTGGAACAAACTGCACTTGTACAGTTACTTTCATATATAAAACATGTGATGTGAATAACTCAACCTCCACGCCAGCCATCGATACCGGAATAAACGATTCTCAGGTAACGACAAAACAGACATTTTAGTTGAAATGTTCGTTGAAGGTCCTAAAATAAATCAGCGTGATGGTTGAGTCCGACAAACAACCTAATTAAAAATAACGCTTGCCGTTGACTGTCACTTTCCCACCGGTTTGTTCAAGTGAATAAATATACCGGATTACTTGGATGAGGACCCTAATCGTCCTCCTGTCTAGGTGTGGGCGCCCTGGCAGTATCCCAGCCCACGTACAGCCATGAACTGCACATACACAAATAAACACATCCAACATCGGCCGTCGCGTGGTGCAATCAGCCGGGTCACCTTACTTGCTGCATACAGCAGGGATGGTACGCGAAAACAGGCTACTGCTGACGCCTCCGTTCTTTCTTCTTCACATACTTTCCTTCCCCCTCTCCCCACCTCATTAATAACTCTCTCCTTGTAGGCCCCTACTTAGGACTGATGACTCCGATCGTCATACATCGGTTTTGCGTGCAACATCTGCTCGTCACATGACGCCGATATCTTCAGGAGTCTCCAAACCAGTCCTCAAGCCTCGACACCCAGTCTATCTGGCCGCGTTCAATGTCCGCACTCTGAAGCAAGCAGGACAACAAGCTGCTCTTGAACTCACACTGGACTCGCTTGGCATTGATATGTGCTGTGCCTCAGAAACGAGAATTCAAGATGCAAGCACAGTGATTGAGTTAACCGCCCCGTCAGTCTCCACTCGCTTCCGGCTACGCACCTCTGGTGATCCAGAGGCTGCTGCGGTGGGATGTGCAGGGGTTGGTATTGTGCTAAGTCAAGGGGCGGAAGTGTCCTTACTTGACTGGATACTCGTTGATAGTCGCCTCTGTGCGGTTCGTACGGCAACGTCTGTGAAGGAGTCTCACAAGCGGCAAGTTGACAGATGTCTGTTTGTTGTGTCTGCCTACGCCCCAACTGACTGTAGCTCCGACGCTGTCAAATACAGGTTTTACGACGCCATGAATGCCCTGCTGCGGCGACTAAAAGCTCAGACATCGCGGTGATTACCGGAGATATGAATACACAAGTGGACAGGCTTAGTGCATCTGAGACTAAATTAGGAGGTCGACATGGACTGGACTCGTACGTACGGACAATGGGGAACGATTGCTTCAGCTCTGTGCTGATCGCAGGCTGTTTTTATGCAGTACCAACTTCCGAACTACCCGAAGTCGTCTGGCCACATGGTGTCGTCCAACGGCATGCCGGCCACAAACTCAAATAGACCACAGTGCCATCAGCTACCGACGGCGCGGATCAATTACTGACTGCCGGTCGTTTTGGAACATATTTGTGGACTCTGACCACGGGCCCGTCCGGAGTCGCTTCTCCCTATATTTCCCTGGGCCGCGTAAGCTGGAGACAAATCGCTTGGCAACTGAAAGAGTGGCAGATCCGGATGTCACACGGACTTACAAGAATCATCTTCTAGAGTCTCTTCCAAATGCTCCACCATCAGATGTGAACTCATACTGGGACGAGATTGCCATCTCTTTGCATAGTGCTGGGAATTTCGCCTGTGGCACGACCCAATTAGGCGGACACAAGTACTGGATATCAGACCGAACGGTGGCACTGCTTAAATCTCGAAGAAATACCCCAGCCAGTACCGAACATAACCCGGTCCGAAGAGCTATTACACGTCAGGTGAAAGTGAGCTTGCGATCCGATCGTGAAGTATGGTGGACACAGAAAGCCAAGGAAATGGAAAAGGCCCAGAAAGCCGGTAATGCCCGGAGATTATTTCAGTTGATCCATGCGACCGGACCCCGGAAACCACCTGTGAGTGAAACCATCAAGTATCAGAATGGAACGACCAGCTCGAACAAAGAAGAACGCCTCGACCGGTGGGCTGAATACTTCAAACAACAACTGTCGTGGCCACCAGCCGGCACTCATCTAGAGCCCACAGGTGAAGTAGAACCCTGGACGGTGGACGTGGAACCACCTACGGCCTTGGAGGTTTACGACTGCATATGTTCTCTCAAGCGCCACCGAGCTCCCGGTCCGGATGACCTTCCACCCGCACTGTTCAAAGACGGCGGTGAAGTCCTCAGTCAGCGCTTGTCCGATCTGTTTGCTTGCATTTGGGAAAAGGAGTCTGTCCCAGACAACTGGGTAGAATCGACGATAGTGCTCGTTTTCAAAAATGGGCGCGTAGTGAGTGCGGTAACCACAGGGGGATCAGCTTGAACCCGGTTGTAACGAGACTGTTGGCGTCAATTGTGCTTCGTCGCCTTACGGTGGCTCGTGAGACACTGACTCGAGAGCAGCAAGCGGGATTTCGGCCTGGTAGGGGTTG
>NW_008751983.1:277531-287250 GCF_000715545.1 Opisthorchis viverrini | reverse complement strand
GGAAGTTGTATTAGTTCTGACTGTAGTGTGACGGATGAGGTGAATGCACGAATCTGCAAAGCTCGGGCCGCGTTTGCTAACATGAGACGCCTATGGCGTCAGAATGGTTTATCCCTGAATCTGAAGGGACGTGTGTATCAAGCTACAGTACGGGCTGTTTTGTTGTATGGCTGTGAGACTTGGCCTATTCGAGCAGCGGGACCGAGACGTCTTCAGTGTTCGACAATCGTTGTCTCAGAACCATAGCTCGTGTGGGTTGGTGTCGGCGAATCCGTAACGAGGCAGTTAGAAAGCGCGTTTTCGGTTGTGCAACTGGTACTTCCATTGAAGAATGTGTCCAGCACCAGAAGCTGCGTTGGTTGGGACATGTATTACGTATGCCGAACCATCGTTTGCCGAAGAGAGTGCTGTTTCCATGCCCAACTCAGAGTGGCGTAAACAGAGAGGTGACCAATCCTTGATTTGGCAGAGGAGTATGGAGGAGATCACGAAACGCTTGGGTGCTGTCGGCGCTACTCGCCTTTGAGGACGGGGGCCGCGTGATCTTCACTGTGCCTGGTTGGAGACACTACAGGATATGGCTGCCAACCGATGTCAATGGCGTTCTTGTTGTCAGTTTCTATCCAGATTGCCTGAGTGAATGTCTGGAGGTGTAGGCACCTCGGAATGATTGTGGTAAGCTAGCAGGAAGTCCCTTCCACGTCCACCTTTACTCTTTTCTTTACAATAAGGCTTTCAGATAAACCATGGTTGTACGGCAGTGCAGCATCAGTGTTGAACACTGATGTCATGCTGTCGATAATGATGATGATGATGATGATCGGAGTGTGCTGTGCGTACACAGTCATCGCAAATAAACCACCTTATCAACTGACTGCAACGAAATCTTAGGACTGCACACATCAAGCTTCCAACAAACCTAATGATGATGATGATGATGATCGGATTATAGTGTGCGTACACAGTCATCGCAAATAAACCACCTTATCAACTGACTGCAACGAAATCTTAGGACTGCACACATCAAGCTTCAAGGCCAACAAACCTTTACGTGGGGTCAAATTTAGCAGTTCGGGTTACCATAAAATCGTCCAGCCATCAGTAAACCAGATCCATCTGGAACAATCCATTATGTAGATAAAATATGAACGGGTTGCTTGTTCCCGAACTCCAATTGTACATAAAAAAGACCCTTGAACATGAAGGCGAATAACTTGTACGTGGATTGGGACTTACGTCTCCCCGGTCTTGCGTAGGGCGTCCTTGATCCACTCATAACTGAGGAAGTAGGCACCAGAGGCCGGGACGTCTGAAAGAAAAACCAGGGTCAAAGTTGACAGAGGGCAAACATGTCGCGTATAAAAATTTACAGTTCAAGAAGTGAGACAAAATAGCCTTCCTGAATTGATGAGAACGTGTTTTGAGGACAAATTGTCTTTCTTCGTTAAACTGTTGTGCAATGAAAGTCACACAGGTACACAGAGTAAAAGGGACTTGTAAAGCTTTTCGTTTCATTTACTGACACTCGTTCA
Source organism: Opisthorchis viverrini (assembly GCF_000715545.1). Taxonomy (NCBI): domain Eukaryota; kingdom Metazoa; phylum Platyhelminthes; class Trematoda; order Opisthorchiida; family Opisthorchiidae; genus Opisthorchis; species Opisthorchis viverrini. Next base: position 285,718 of record NW_008751983.1, on the reverse strand, counting down.
GGAACGGTGATCGTTGACGGCCATATTACTTCCAGATATTCGTGCTCTACCGTCACACAACCACAAGAATTTACTAAAGACGGAAAAGAGAAAAGACAAGGAAGGGGACCACTGTCAACCTACTACAAATATTACGAGATGACTAAACCTCCGAGCAGTAAGTGTGAGCAGTGGGATAAAAACTGACAGCAACGCAGGTCGGTGTCGCCTTCATTCAAATGTAGAGAGGACGAAACAGCCACGAACAGAGAAAGAAAGCAACATGGAAAATAATCGGACTATCAATGTTGTGGAATGTAGGTAGCTCGGGTGCGCTGTTTTGTTGTTGGTCTGTTCGCCGAGCTTGGCATTTGGATTGCAAACGTTTCATCACCAACCGAGGTGACATCGTCTGTGCAGGGTTGACCCAACTGCCAAGCTCGGTGAACAGACAAAAAACCAATAGTCGGACTTTTCATATCGTTTTCACACAATACTGCCAGCTCACAGGTGGCCGACACATCTGATTGTAGAGAAAATCACTCTACTGATACAAGAGTCAGCTTTGTAAGTTTTACATTTCCGCTTCCGATCACACTATTTAGATCCGTCCGTTAGGATGGTCGGATCTCTGATGCTGATGATGCTTGGCTCGCTCTAGACTTTTCTGCAACACTTGTGAGTAGGTCAGTCTCAACACCTTTACATACTCCGAGAATGAAAAGCAAGGCCATTTTGCTAGTTCACTTTGTTTGATGCTCTCAATATGACGCACAGGCTACTGCGCTGAGTTAATAAATAGAATGACCTGTCTCACTGATTAACTGCAGCTAATCACTGGTATTTGGCCGGTTTATGAATATGTGAAAGACGTACAAACAACAGGCGCAGTGTCTTTTTTTTACCACCGAGTCTGCATACGCCCCAAGAATCCGTTTTTCATTTCCCGGAGAATCAGAATAATCCAAGCACGATCGGAAATGAGCACGAGAGTGAGTGAAGTTGGTACTGATGGGGTTCGAATGGGCTACTAGTGAACTGACCCTAAAACTCCATCAGTTGTCGACAGTCTCAATCAATCCGTGTTAGTCCTTTCGGAAAACCTGCACAGATTCGGAAAATGCATCGACCATGACTACTTTCTTGGAGATTTTTGCGGTTGTACAAAATGAAGCTCCTCTTAACAACTGGGGACTGCACAGACATCCTGACTTCCCAACTGGATAGTCCAACACCGAAATTAACCTATATGACCGCACCCGATGCAGTACGCTAAAACCGGCTTTTCAGAAACTTGATCGCGGACAAGACTGCCAAGCAAAGGAGTGTGCGATATGGCTACGAAGCCTGTAAGACCCGGAAACCTCAACTATGAGAGACTGTGAACTCCTGGGATGTTTCGAATTACTTTAGTGCTGTGTGTAAGTCATGAGCCGTGTACTGCAGTACATTGGTTCCAGCTGTCAGTAAGGAGGATAAGAAACGCAGAGAACTTCGCGTCGGAAGCGAAAGGATTCTGTGAAAACATTTCATGTGAAAAGTGACAGTTTGAGGATGTAGAGGTTTAAAGATCCTCAAAGATATAAGTGCCCGGAAGAATTCACATCGTCTTCATCATCGCCAGCGATGAAAGCTGGTGCTTAACGCACGCAAAGAATAGAAAGTGGGAACTAATTGCAAAAAGCTCATGTTCCTAGAGAAAATTGTGGAGGGAAGGTGCCTACAACTTCCAAAATAATAGAAGTAAACACACCCAGGAACTGGTCAGAAAAAGACGCCATCGGTGGGATTGGTCGGTTCACTCCGAACCCTACTCAACAAAAGCACATCACACACCTATGGCAACCTGCCAAGAAGTGACAGCAACCCCGCCAATGAGATCAGCTACGCGACAGATCCTAGAGTTTACAACAACGAGCTAAAAGAACCACGTAGTTCCAACTCAGGAAGACACCCACAGCATCCAAGTTGACGACAGCCACCTCTATTTGACATTGCGAAGTCATGACCTGTCCCCCACGAATCTCTCTCCAACAAGTACTGCTTCCAAATCATTTCATCACGGACATACTTCAATCGACTAACATCTACTATGCTACGAAGACAGCGATGATCAAATATTTGAAGACGATCAGGTAGGACTACTCTGAGTAGGACTGCTCCACCAAACAGGGTTAAAATGACATTCTTTACCTCTGAGTAAGGTCGCTGCGGTCCCTCGGTACAAACTTCGTAGACCACCCTCACGATAAAGCTGACGGACTACATCTATGGGGCCTTTGTACTTCTGCGGCCCATGGGATGCGCTCTGGACCTGAAAAACGACAGGAATGACCATTCAGAACTTGATGCCGGCACTGAAGTTTAGAAGTTTTTTTAATCAGAAAACGCACCTCAATTCATGTCATTGCCACGGGTCTGCTAGGCCTGCTAGGCTTGAGTGAATCAGCCATCGGTTATCATTCCCAATGATGAGTCAGATGGATGAAGGACTAGGAACTAGCGTTTGGGAGGAATCAAGAATGTGCGTGGTTTATGGCTATTAGATGGATGCTCCGGTGGTACCACACTGTTTAACGCAGAAGCAATACCAAACGGAAGAAACAGCGAGATCTGAGTTTTGGATATGGTTGGTCGATGGAGCCAGGAATTGCATCTTAAAAGACTTGCTAAGCCAATTACCAAAGTGAAGTGAACTGGTAGTTGTATCCGTTCAAGAGAACAGGGGGCATCAAAATTATATACAGTTCAGTTATACTAGCCTTTCGGCGCAACCACACAAATGGGACGATAAATGACGGTTAGGACAATGGTAAGTTACACAAAACTGAACATTCAAAAAGCCGGGGTGGGTTCGAAACCCGGGGCTCTTCTCAGCGAGAAGCTCGCATCCTGCAGCTGGTGTCAGCGAGACGGGCTAAAACAGAACTACTTACTTTGCGCAGCTATCTTCTTTGCAACAGAGGGCATATTGTCAGACATACGCTTTGATAATTACCTTGTTGTTCGACCAATGTAGATATCACCAAGGGAGCGGGCAAACTGATGGACAGACTGAAGCGGTCTACCGAGGGAGCTTTTCTTTTATCTCTCGTTTGAGGAGAAAGTGGGTTGGTGAAAGCCACGTACGACACGGAGTTTTGGTAAAAGCCCTGTGTAATTTTACATCTAGAATTTCGCTTAGAACATCACCTCTTGACGAGAGGTGGAGATAAAGTGACTTGGGAGGTCTCAGTTCGATGTGATTCACGAGAGATCTTGGTTTACAAAAGGTTTCACACTTATTGCAGAATGTTTTCAGAGTAGGTTTATACTGTTCTATCATGTATGCAATTTAGCTGCGTAGAATGATATCATGGAATTTCTTAACCAATCTCTCTCAACAGAGTTTTGTAAACGCATCGTTACCAAAAAATTTGTAAAGCAGCGAGGGCCACAAACCGAGTGTCACATACGACCAGGCAACAGGTGTCTTGAATAAGAAAGGACCCCTAATTAGCAACTGAAGATGAGGCATTTTGGCAGGTGCAATGAACTCCAACTTTGAAATAAACGAAGACGAGGCGAAATCATTCATGGTTAGTGATTTCTGCAGGGGGTCAACGCTGATTAGTTATACTGAAAAGAAAAAGGCGTATCCTATATCGCGCGATTAAAACTCTAGTTTTCTTTTGGAGGATCATGTTGAAGTATGTGCTACGCAGGACCAATCATCGTCTTGGAAGCACCCGTAGGTAAACAGTTCGTGGAGGTCAGATTAAAAAGTATCGCAAAATGGAAGCATCTTCAGAGAAAGCGAATGCAGTTAAATTTCCGTACCTTCCTAAGATCCATGTAATTCTCAGTGCCCATGACTGGAAACGCTGCGAGACGTGGGACGTAACCAAGACCGGTGGCGAAAGTGCTGTCGTTTCCTAACCGGAATTTCTAGTTAAAGTTTGCCTGTCATTGTACGCTGGGTTTGTGTCGGGTGATGTTCACAACCGATGCAGGGACAACTCTGCATATAGCGTCTACCCCGACGTGATGTTCAATGGTTGTTTTAATGCCGGCAGGTGCATGCAGCCTGCTCTGTATCCTTTTCCACAGATATTCATTCCCAAAATTTATCTTTCTACTCCAATCTGTACTCGAGGGCTATTTCCTACGTGTGACGCACCTAAGAATGGCACATGCTCAGAATATCATCAGGTAGAGGTCCTCCGACGGCCAAAGGAAGCAAGAATCGTGTCCCTAAACAGAAACGGTGAAAGGTATGAAACTAAGATGCAGTAAGTCACACAACCCACTTTTATTTATCACCTCCCACAAAAGGAAGGTCAACAAACACTTAGGGTTTTGAGACGCCCATGTAAGATGCACTATAATCAAAGTACTCTTTTCAACAACTCGCTGGAAGGAAAATCGCACTCTCAATGTTATCTATACGATCAGACTCTCCTTACGATAAACACTGCCGGGAATGGTTGAAAGCAGTTGCTTGGAATCTTAAGATTTAGCGGGTGCAATTGTAATAGAGTTGTTAAAATACAAGTCGATATTGAGGATAATGTTGATGGCTCAGTAGCGTAGAATGGCCGTTGTTTTGTTCACTGAACTGGGCAATTTGATTGCAAACGTTCGATTATCAATCGAGATGACATCAGTGAGTTATTGGGGAGCGTAGTGGAGGGTAGCGACAGGTCGACGGTCCTGCATTGAGTAGTGTTGCATGTGTGTTAACATACGTGCTATTAGCCGGGGCTGACTTTCGTTCAATCCTGAACTGGAGCCGGTGAATAGAAGAGAAAAAATTTCACATCCAAAAGGATAACCAGATTTTGTAAAATACTTGGATCCTTGTGCCTTTAGGGACAGAAAACTTACTAGTATAAGACAAAAGTGATGAAGATAAACGAAAAAAATGGAATTCAAAAGTATATGGCTCTCGACTTCAAATAGAATGCTCTGACGCCCCGTGATATCGGAAAAATGTGGAACCGGAAAAGCGGTCAGTCGAATGGTCACTCAGCAGTAGGTGAATCCGGAAGCATCCACTTTCAATTAGTACATTCTGGTGAAGGAGGCGGAGAAAACATAGCACACGTACGACAGACTGAATGAGTTAAATCAAGCTCAAAATGAGGTAACATCTCATCTCTCCCACAAGCGATTTAATCGAACTTGAGGTTTGCTTCCGAATCTGCAACCAAAACTACAGAACGTGTTTAAATCAATTGTGCAGTGGTTTCAACAACCGAAGACGGCCCAAACCAAGCAAAAAAATCAGGGGAGGAGGAAGTAGAATAAAGTTTAGTTTCGAAATAAAAACTGAGGAACTTACTTGCAACAGACATTTGATCCGCTCACCGGGAGCCATGATGACTGTGGTGAAAATGCCAGAGTACATTCCTGAAAGTAATATTTCGTGCTTTCTGAAACATTATACTGGTTGCAGCTGACTACCTTAGATGCATTGGATCTTCTGCAAACAGCTTCTTTCCCCAGTTATAGCCAAAAAAACATATGGCGAATATTGGTGCGACGCCAACAATCGGAGCACCCATTCCTTTATAAAGCCCCAGGAAACCATCCGCAGCGATGGTTTTTCTGGCACAATCTATCAGACCATGGTACATGGGTGTTTCTCCGGGACCAACATGTGGCATTGTTTGAAGTCGAACCTGAACGTAAACCTTACAAACGTTGACAAAAAGAACTCACCTTGAGTGTATCCAATGGATGACCCGTGGCTACGCAACACACACCACCAAATCCGCCAGCAACAAAGCTTTTGAATGGACTGATCACATGTGCTTGTGTCTTCTTCGTCATTTATCGCTCGAAAGTCAAATGTAGAGGGCGACAGAGATACGGGGAATTTGAAGGAGCAAAATCAATCTGAAAAAAGCTACAACGTCAAACCTCTTCAGAATTGATAGAATATCCATCAAAGGGATTTATTTCAGTTAGATAATGAACAAAGATGACCCTTCAGTAAAGAACCTTCGCGTGTTCCTTGTTAACTCCTCCTCTGAGTGTGAGTACTCCCTTTGCAGGTCCAAAAACTACGATTGTCTGCTTTGTTTGCCATGCATTATGCTCAGCTGCAGCTTCTGTACATCCCTCTTCAGTACCAGCCCTAAACACCGCGAAGTGTTTTTCAAACCAAGAAAGCCGATTTACTTAGCTGCCCTTTATGTTTGCACACTAAATCGAGGAGGGCAACAAATGGCTCTTGGCTGCACGCTGGATTCCCTCCGCACTGACGTAGACTGTCTGTCAACAAGAATTCAAGACGCCAGCACTGTACTCGAACTGACTGTCCATCGCTCAATTCTCGCCTCTAGCTGGTGAAGTGGTGCCCGCTGCAGCTGGATAAAAGTATCAGAATCGTTCAGCTGCAACACCTTTCGCGGTGCCTGGCTGCCAGTGCACCCGAAGGAAGCACGAGGGCTGGGATACTGTCAGGTTGCCTAAGTTTAGACAGGTCGCGTTCGAACCACGGACCTTCCGGTCAGTAAATTCGCCCTCTAACCACTTGGGCCATCTCGCCCCCATTGACACGTGCTCACGAACAAACAATTTTTCAGCTCAAACAAATTGCACTGTCGCCAGTTACCAGTAACGGGAGTAGATCGCTCTCTGCCGCTCCTCCTATTACACCTAACGATCATTCAGTTGTCCATCGCTGCTTTTTTCAGGTCGACGCAAACCGCACACTGCGTACGTTAAGAGAAGCCTGTGAACCCAAAAACCAAACAAATGAAGCAGAACCTACTTCCCCAACCTTTGTCTGTTGATCTGACATCGAATCATAACCCCCACTGGGACGAGATACGTAAGTCTATATATGAGGCCGGAACTTCTATCCGCGGTACAACATAGACAACCTTTTCCAAGCATTGAATCGCCGATATAAGCCTGACTTTTCTGGAGGCCCAGAGACAGATCCTCCTGGTCGCGATCACAATCCAATTCGAACAATCATCCGATGGCAAGTAACGCTGAATTTGGTGGATCCAAAAATTCAAAGAAATGGAGGTGAAAGACACTGGAAACATTCGCAGGTTGTTCTACTTTATTCAGTCGACCGGTCCTCGGAAGCACCTTGTCAACGTAACCAGTAAGGATAGCAATGGCTATCTAATATCCAGAAAAGGAGGACATTTAGATCACCAGACACAATACTTCGAACGGTCATCTGCTACCTTCAATCTGGACTGTCGGCTTTTGACGGAAAATCAGACATTGAATATGGGACCTCCGTCAGCCGCAGAAGTGTCTGAATGTATATCCCATCATGTTCCTAATAGAGATGACCTACCATCTGATCCATTTAAGGACAGTGAGGGGATTCATATGATGGTGTGTGTCTAACCTAGTTGCGTCTATATAAAAAATAGACCGTCCAAGGCAACTGTGATGAACCAGAGGGGCGTCAGTTTAACTACTGGTGTAAAGTATTGGCTCTATGATCTTGCGGATCTTGATTCGTGAGAGATCTCGACAGCGTCGAGCATACCTTCACACTCAGTCGGGTGTTAGAGTAACGCCACACGTGAAGGCGACCCAAAAACTTGGTGTTCCTTGACTTCTAGGGTACGTCAGACTCTATCGGTTGCTCACACCTCCCGACTATGCTTGTTAAGCAGGTGACGCCTCAGATGTCTTGTAAAAGTGTATTCCGCATAATTGGAGTCGTGCGAGAGTGTAGGACGAACCTCCTACAAGGTGTGGTGTCCGGCAAGATGTCCGCTCTCTCGTCTCGTTCCGATTCCTCATCAATAAAACAAGGAGAACACTGGAAGATCTTTGGAACCCATGTATTCAAACCCCTTCTTGAGAACTTTGTCGATCTGGAGGTTCCAGACAACACCGTTCTTAGCTCTGAAGACGAACGGCAAATATGAGCTCTGATGACTAGACGGCCGACGTGGCTAGAGCGCGAAATTACCGATCGGAAGGTTCGTGGTTCGAATCCGCCCTCTGCCCTCCGACATTCCCTGTCTAGGCTTGGGCAGCCTGGCAGTATCCCAGCCCTCGTGCAACCTTCGGATGGCATGGCAGTAAGGCACCGGAAGGGTGCTACAGCTGAACGATTTTTTTTTACGATTTTCACATACTTTTTCTTCCCCCTCTCCCCACCCCATTAATAACTCTCTCCTTGTAGGCCCCTACTTAGGACTGATGACTCCGATCGTCATACATCGGTTTTGCGTGCAACAT